>NW_026879770.1:0-28442 GCF_032173495.1 Musca vetustissima | reverse complement strand
GAGGACACACATAGGAATAGTTGTAGAGGCTACAAAGAACAACTGATATGCTACACTAACACCTGAACCAAAAACGTTTGTGGTATTCTTTATATAGGAGATGACCCCGTATCCAACAGGTGTTCATAAGGTGTTTTCTTTATGGCAGAATTCTCTAGTGGTCTTTTCTTGGTATTATTTATGCAACAGAAGACCTACGTGGCCACTATATACTTTAGTGGTATTCCTTGCCTAGCTAAATACTTCAGGGATCTCATTTAGCAGAATAATTCATAGGTCTTCTCAGTATAACAGAATACCTCTATACAGCAGAGTTTCTCTGTAGGACTGTAGGGTATATCCCGCAACAAACACAATTACATTAGGACCAATTCAACAGCTAAACAATGTTAACCTATTACACACACCTATTACACCCCAATACCATACCAGAGTCCTGAATTTTGATTGTGTATTGATAAAAGCCATGGCTGAAATTAGGCAATTTATTTTAAGCTAAACAAAAACCCAAAGAAGAATAAAATGGTAAGGCGCAGGATAAAAAGGAGGCAAATATACATATGGTCACAATGACCTAAAAAATCATGATATGCGTACAACGTTGCCTAAATCTCCAAAACCATCACCTGAAATATTATTATCAATGGCAGAAGAATACCAAAAACAAGTTCGAAGGCTTTTTGTTGTGTAACATGATTTTACGGTGGCTATTAAGAATAAATAGCTATGCGTGATAAGAAAACGCAACTAGCTTGTGGCCTGTCTCCTCAACAACAAGCAAAACGAAAGACAAATCGAATGTCTTAAGAGTAAAAAATACGATACAGCAGAATACACAGTATAATAATGGTATGTGTCATGGATATATATATATATATATATATATATATATGTGTCATGGATACGGGGAAATGGCAAGCAGAACGAAGCAAAAAATATAAATACATTTTTAGTACCTCAACATTCAAGTTGTTGTGTGTCAGGTGTTGGTGACAGATTTGTCAATGTTTGGATAATACAAACATGTCCGAATCATTTGCCCAAACAACACCACAGAAATGTGGTTAAATGCCACATAGTGGCTGATGTCTTTAATAGTTGTTGTTACAGTAGAAGTTGAAAATATTAGTCGGGAAGGAAATTTAATTGCATAGAATGTGTAGGACAATTTGAAATATATACACCTAGACATTACGCGGCTATATTCTATGAACTAATATTTCCAAAAATAAATCGGATTTGCCATTATCGAAGCATGGTGAGGCTGAAGCTTACACTATTGTGCGTATACACAACATTCATGTAAATTTGGGTATATATTACTTATACGCCCCTTTGCGGTAGGGAACTAAAGACTCGGCAGACCATAGACTATATAAAGGTCAATAACGCTTTTTAGATAATTTAATACAGATGTTCTTAATAGAGGAGTTATAGGTGTGGGAGAATATTTAAAGGTATGGTATAGTTTGCAGAAGGTGAGATATTATAGTCGAGCTGAAGGCTAGGGAGTTTTATTGATGAGCTGAAGGCCTGAAATTCTTCATGGACGAGCTAATAGATTCTTCATATGCGATCCGAAGGTGTTCGGTAATAAAAATATATCATTGGGGCAAAACGAAGACTTAAAGGTGGATAACTCATCGACAAAAGATTTTAAGCGGCGACCATTTGCTCCAAAATGTTTCTTCCATGAACAACCTTTGTTGGACTGGGATCAAGTTCGAAGAACCTCACGGTCGATTGCAGTTTCAGTTTTGGGATCGAAAAGAATAAACGTTATCATACATTAAAAAATAATGTATGATAGAGGAAGGACGACTTCATCTAAAGGGATGTCACATGATATTGTATTATCAGTTTTCAAATATACCCATTGTAACTTTTAAGGTATGCATAGAATCATTTTCTGAATCGCTTTATGTATGTCCGTCCGTCTTTCCATGTAAATTTGTAGACAAAGTACAGATCGCATTTATAATTCGAATGAGATTGCAGTTTGTACAGCTAATGTATTTAATTTAACGATTAACCCTGAAATTGGAGAAAATTGGTTCATATTTAGATATAGCTCCCGTATATATTTGTCTGATCGGGACAACATTTTTCACAGCCTAACGAATTTGGTAAAATTGAGTTGTATGGACCTTTGTTGAAATATGTTCAAGTTTAGGAGCAAATTCCATATATATTTTAGTCCGGATTTGGATAAATGATGCATCAAATAGCCATAGATTGTCCGACTGGGCTGCACTAGCTACAATGAATTGCATTGATTTTTGTTGAAATCGGTTTAGATTTAGATATAGCTCCCATATATTCAAATCGGTCCAAATTTAAATAATTTTGTTCTATTCATATAAATAGTACACTAACAATTCTACGTCTGCCAGAATGATACGAATGTTTGTAGCTTTAATTTAGTCGTTCAAAAGGGCTACGTCTCTTAGAACGCATTTTTTATATAAGGTATCATAATGGTTTTCTTTGAACACATTCATTGGCGAAAATAATATTTGATATGGATCACATAATTGTTTTTGGTATATTGGTGAGTAAACCGTCCAATAAGATATGATTTTTAAGGGTCTCTTCCATACTATATGCCTTGTACTGTACCATTGTTAAAATGGTTAGCTATGTATATATATTGGTGGATTTTTGCGTAAATGTATTGAAACGGAAAATATAAACTAGCTGTTAGTTTTTTTCCACTACAAGATACATGCGGATGTATATCAAGATATGGCACCAGTGTGTGATATATGCTTTAAGTCTCCCTTCCAAAACTAAATAAATTCAACACAATTGCAGGTATTGGTTGGATAGATCTATCCAACCAACCAATACACATTTAAGGATGTAATATGTATGTAGCATATAATGGCCAACGTGTTATGGTTTACTACAGGATATTGACACAGAAAGCAATACTCACTCGTTCACTTGTCATACCTTAAACAGAATATATAGATATGCGTTTTAACTCCCACAATAAGCGTGCGTAATTCGAATAGGACGTGACTTGAAATATTTATCAATATTAGAAATATCAAGGAATGAAGAAGGATAAGTTGAGGTACACACAAATATTGAAATGACAAAGTAGTTCTGGATGCTGAGAAATTTCGAGAAACGATGAATCAATAGTACCATTTTGTTCCCTTCAACTTAAAGTATTTCACGCAATTTATTAAAATTCAAAAATATGGAACAGCGTTTGTTACTGGTATGACATGTTCGGACGTTGGAAATTCCTTTAGAGAAACACTACTTTTCATTGCGACTTTTTTAGATTATGTCAGTGTTATAAGTTTGAGTAAATACCATCACAAAAATAATAACCAGTAGTCAACAAGCCAAGCAGTGTTGTTGTAGGAAATATACAAAAGAAAATATTAAAGACTGAAAACCCCGACCCGACTGAAAATCCCGTTCGGAAAGTCATATTTGCAACCCTCTTCAATGTAGTGGGGTTTTGACAGCATTTTTGTTCTGGTATGTATGACATACTTGCCAGTTCTACTCCACAAAAACTGAAGAATGTGTATTTTTGTAGAGAAGAAAATAGAAGAAATGCCTTATTAATATGAAGTGTATGCAAGTGAATGACCATATTAAACTTGATACAACTTTACAAAATCAGATTATTTTTGATCATTGTTTTATAAGTGAAAAAGGGAATACTAGGTCATGATAGTTCACATTCGAACGAAATAAATACGAGTCTATTTTCGCTATTTCTGGTATTTACGATTTTCTCTAAACTTTAATCAATTATGAGAAGGTTTTCCCGAAAGGGACCATATTCTTTAAAGGCCTATAGGAGTCGTGGATTTTTTTAAGAATATTTTTTCAATGACCATCACAGTCGTGGATTTCTTAACGAATATTTTTTCAAAGCCTATAGGAGGCGTAGATCTATTTAGGAATATTTTTCAATGCCTATAGGAAGCGTGGATTACTTAAATAATATTTTTTGAAGGCCTATTGGATGCGTATATTTCTTTAAGTTTATTTGTTTCAAGACCATTTGGAGCCGTGGATCATCCATCATTTCAAAAACCAAATGTAGTCAAACATTAGATCACACCTTTCAACATCATTTCACATTCCCATTTGTACACACCCGAACAAATAGCATCGGATTATAAGGGTATGAAATACTCATCATAAGGCAAATGTGACCGTCTGCCTGTCAGTCAGTCACTCACATTACATGAGGTTACGTGCATAACATTCGATTTTTTTCCATTTGCTGTGGTGCATAGCATAGCAGGTTACCCGCTGGATAGCCGGCGTTTCTTGCTTTGTTTGTTTGTATTGACCTCGATAAAGAGAAAAGAATATGAATGAATGGATGTTTCCTTATTTGTCTCTGTGTGAGCGTTTGTATCATTTCCTAATGTTGTTGACATTTCATGTGCGAATACTGATAAAGCTACCCGTCAAATTTTCGATAATACAAAAAAGTGCCCGTAACTATCCAACCAACCATGTTCGACCAGTGTTACACTTTTCATTTGCACAGTTACGTGAGTCCATGGCTATCAGGCTGGTTGGCCGGCTTGGAGTCTAGATGTGTAAATATGTGAATAGATCACTGGAAATCCTTCTTTATTTGTCTGTTGTTGTAGTCGCACCAATCATTTGCAATCGCGATAGGCATGCACACACAAACACATATGTGTGTGTAATTTGTGAATTGTTTTGTTCCAATGGGGTGGCATGACAGGTCATTTATAGACACATTTCCAGACCATTAATTTGCAAATAAACTTTGTCAGTTTTGTACATGGCTTAAAGTAGCGATTTGCTTGTGTTGGCTTCGATAGTGAATACCGAAACAAAAACAACAGCAATAAACAGCAAGGGTAGGGTAACAATTTTTTAGAAGTAACGGCTTTATTTTGTGATGTGTGAGTTCCATGGTTGTTTGGTTGGCTGCTTTACAAAACTGACATTGATGAAACCGAGCCGAAATGTAATCAATCAATATGTGCGTTAGACATTTTTGAAAGTGCTAAATTTAAGAGCTGTGCCCTGGTTTTGTTTTGTTTTTTTTTTTCAAAGGTTAATGGTGGATGGAATAAGTTTCAGATATACTCCCGTTGTTGAGTATGTCACTTTAAAAATGTTGAAATATAATTTTAAATGTTTAATATATTATATTAAAGGGTGTCGTTGTTATAAAAAAAAACGCAGAGAACGAGAGAAATGATAAAGGTGGTTTCAGATTTAGGGTATAATTTGGTCGGATAGGGTATAATTTGGTCGTCCCTGATCGAATATACCACCCCGCTCACTGGTTTTTACTAGTTATTTTTTCCTGAAGTTACTTCGCACTTTGGTATATCAACGTATGTATTCTAAGGGATATTTTAGCCAAAATTGAACCATACCATATAAAATTATTACATTTTCGAACATTCCTTAAATTCTCTTTATGTCTCTAAGGGATACGATCCAGTTTATTTTTTTTACTATTTCCCACTTTACAAGGCATTGTTTCTAATATTTTCAATTGAAATTTGCTCAGTTAACTGTCAATTACCTTAAAATTACTCTAAATAAATTCAAACTCAATTATTCCCTTCCCTTCAACAGCAAAGCCGAACCAATAATAACACCTTATATCTATCCCACTTTAATTTCATTCTTTTTCTTTTCTTATTAACTAACTCTAAGCGGAAAGAAATCTGAAAAGAAAATATAATCGAAAATATGTCTCTCCTTCGACTTTAAATTGGTTTGCAGTGATTTTTATCTCCTACGCTTTAACAGTGTTTAAATTGCAATTATTTAATATACCTAAAGGACCTTCACTCATTATGTTAATTTACTTTTCGACGGCATTTGTGCTGGGCTGCTGTCTTCGTTTGCCGTTTGCCAAGTTTTTGGGATCTTAACAGTAAAAGTAATTGTGAGTTTAAGGCGAACACACACCCCACTCCCTTGGCATCAGACCACTTAATTTTCGTAAAGGTATGGTGGCATTGAAGATTAAGAGATACAGCCAGTCGACTGCTGCTGGTGTTTGGTGATGATTACGCTTGTCATTGTTGTTCTTGTATCGTCTACACCATGCCATTGTAATTTTAAGATTTATGTGAAATTCAATGTTAATTGAGCCGATAAATTGCAGAAGAAGCAGAACAGTTTTCTAATTTAAATCAGAAAAATACGGATGTTTTTAGACCTAAAATGTATGTGAATCTTGATAGCAGTGGTTGTAGCAATGTAATAAAATATCCTAGGAGAAATGTAAATCTCCTCTCATGGATGGCAGGCAAAAGGTTGGTTGGTTTCCATTCGGCAGCCTATTTCTGCACTGCTTTTGTAAATACTTTGTTATATAATTTAATTACTTTTTAAGTTATGCCATAAATTAGCTTTGTGCAAGACGCAATTGTGAAGTCGGTTCTCTTTATATGTATGTGTGACGATGTTGTCTAAGTTAATTTCTTTGGATGCCGTGCCAACTGCATTGGAATGCGAAAGAGAAAAAGTCATTTTTCTATTAGAATTCTTACATTTTACATAAATTTTTTTGAGGTTGAGTAACATTTTTTTTTCGTCCCATCGGAAGAAGAAACAGCAGAAGATAGTAAATTCCTGTGTTTTCGAAAAAAAAGAACTTTGAAGAATTATACACTCTTTTGAACTATTCACAATTTAACTGCCGCCTTGGATTTCCCACTGTTTGTATAGTGTTTGGAATGGAAAAAAGCCGTTTAGGCCAAGGTCAGTTTTCTTTATTCTTGGTTTCGGTGTTCAGCTTCTGGACGCATTGTGTATACCCATTGTGTAGAAAAGCGGCAGATAGATCTACCTATCTACTGACAGGCGGTGAGTTTTGTAAAATATTTTAGTATCTTTGTTACAGTCATGGACATTGCCATGAACTAAAATGAAAAGGTTTCTTTATTTTTCTTTGGAGCAAACAAACGATTCTTAGATACAAGCCCTTTAACTTCCTTCTTTGCTTTACAATGTATGTGTTGAGCATAAATAAGTAGTAAGGGATACAATAAAATGTTTAAGCAAAATGTTCTCCTATTTAAAATACTATCAAATGTTGTTAAACTATGTTTAAATAAATATTTGTTTCATTAACTTACCACGGTTTTGTTACTTGAGTCCGACACTATCCTTAAAATAAGGCCCGAATATATAAAAAACAAGAGGGATTTAATAGTAGTTCTATATAAAAATGTGTACGACTTTTTTTCAAGGACTATGGATTTCTCAAAGACTTTCAGATCCATAAATTTGGGTTTTATATTTTTTCAAAAATATCTGAACCATAAACATGGACTTTCAAAGAATTTTTTTTCAAAGACTAACGAATGGTTCAGTCAGCGTATAAGTAATGCACCCATATTCATTATTCGCCCCAATGTACCACCTTGTACGCATAAAAATATGAAATATACTATAAACTTCAAATTTTGACATCAATATTTACAGTAATATGGCACATTACATAGAATTTGATATCATTTCTAATAAATAAATATTCCATAAATTAATACAAAAATTAATTTAAATATTACACTTCAATTAATTTCATTACTGGCATATTAATATTATTAGTACACGTGTACGAACATACAATAGTTCTATCTAATGTTCATTTTCACATTATTGGTTCTTCAAACATTTGCCAAAAATGTAATAAACACATTTTAAAACTTATCTTCAATTAACGCCTGAGGGTTATTATTAGATTTCGACTTACCAATTTTGTGGGGAATTCTATGATCATTGACTTAAATGCTTATATCGATTACAACAAATAAACCGACCCAAAATGCCAGTCAGACAACTAGCCAACCCAATAAACCACAACAACAATTCTTCGTTAAATGATGTATAAATAATATATTTGGTAATAATCACTAATAATACATATACAAACGCATTCTTACTAATACTCACACTTGTAAAGACACACATACACACTTATGAGATGTCTTAAATATTTAAGTAGCATTTGTCTTGACTTTTATCCAGACAAAAGATATTACCGTAAATTCGACAACTTTATCCCCGATAAATGTTGCATGCCTTCAAGTAATCTATCAAATCGCATTTGTAGTGAACATTCGCACACAGTCACTTACACGCAAAATACAATAGACATAACATCTTACTTATAGCTGTGGGTATGTACGTCTTATTGATTGCCTAATATATGTCATGATAAATAAAGGCAGAAAATAACTTAATAAGTAATTTAAGAGCAAAACTTTGAAAAATAATTTGTCAGTGAAGATTTTGAGGGGAGAAAGGGATATATTTAACATTCTCTGTGAGCCAGCATAATACCCACTCTCTAAAAGGCCCTATATGGACACGATATCAAAACAAGCTCCAATACTGGCATTATGCTGCGTATTGATCCAGGCATTGTTGCGTATTGAGATCCAAAAATAGAAAATATAACTAATTCGAAGGAAAAACAGAACTATGATATATACACTTTTTAAGATAGGAATAAATTAGCTGTATGAATCTTAAAAAAACGGTTAAGGCGCCATTGATTCTCGCAACAGCTGCATTTTTATTATCTTCACACCTAAATCCCTCCGCAAATTTTTCCACGTTGGTAGGTAACAGAGTCCCAATTGCTGCGAATTACAGTGTAGTTTTTGTTCAGATAATGCCAAATGGCTCTTCCTGAACTTTAAAAAAGGGTTTTCACTTACTATTAAAAAACCGGTGCCTAACGTTTTTGGACAGATAATTCCAAAGGGCTCTGACTGACATTTAACCCTTTGTGGCCCAATGTTGCCCACAGGCAACAAAATGTTTTAGAGCTTATATTTTATATGCAGCTAGTAGATATGTATTATTTGGATTTCATATGTGAAGACCTAATTATGGACGACACATATCAAAAGAAAAATCAAAAAAATTCAAAAATTTGGTAAAGTTATGAGCTTTTCAATATAGAGAAGAGGGTAAATTTGTGTACAGTACTAATTTGTGTATACAGTCCAAATTATTTGAATCGCTTCGTATTTAAATTGTATAAATTCTACACTCAGAATTATTTTTGATTTTTGTAAAATTGAATATAGAGAATAATTTAAAATGATTTTTCTGACGTTTTTGCATTTGGTTTTCTTGATATTGGACTTTATTTTTTCCGAAAGAATGTACTGTATCTCCCGAATGCAAGGATATATCGATGTCAAATTTTGTGCCTATCCTATTTAGGATAGTTGCATTAAATCTGTGAACAGAAATTTGTCCTAAGATTGCGGGAAAAAATTCGGGGCTCAAAGGTTTAAAAAATCCTCGCCTTTAGTTTTTGACAAATAATCCCAATGGTCTCGTATATGCAACATTCTAAGGCGCCATCTGACATTTGAATTTGAATGAATCGCGTTCGACGCTCACTTAAAGACGTACTTCTTCCGAAACGGCTGTTGTCCCACAAAACAGCCAGTTTTTGGGTATTCGAAAATGAGTCAAATTCTACGAAAGTAGTTCATGGATAAAGTACTTCGAGGCAAATGATCGCCTGTTTCTTCTGCAAAACTGTTTCGCATGCACAACAGACGGTAATTTCTGAGTATTACACCGCAATTTATTTGCCCCATTCTTGGAAGAAGTTCGGTATCTAACAAAGAAATACAAATCATTAATGACAATGTGAGCTCTTAAAAATGGGCTCAAAGTAGCACCTTTTTACCGACCGATTTCCAGAAAATGATGTTGAAGAGTTCAGAAACCAAGCATTGATAATTGGTTTGACTGGAAGGATTGGTCCAATATAAACCATATTTGCTATAAATCGATGTTTAATATAAAAAATAACACCTAAAACAATTTGAGCTAATTTGATAACCATTTCGCTTAAAAAGAGATATATTTAAGATCAAATCGAATACTTGTATCGCTATATATTAAATTTTCACAATCTTGCCCCTATTGAGAAGATCGATAGAGCACATATTTGACCAGATATACGTTTTTTTTTTTATAAAAATAATGATATATTTGGGTAAATATGATTCTCAATTTGATGGCAAGACGTGGAAAAATCCGCCCGAAATACTAAACTGTTCAACTATTTTGAACATCAAGAAAATGTGTAATTATACATTTACATTTTAAAATTTTCGAACCAGATCAAAGTCTTTATAACCAACATCAACAACCATTCATTTTGTCAAAATATATTTCACACATATTTGACCTTCCTTTATATTCAAAACACAACTCTAATGCATAATAAATTATTATAAACTTAATTTAAACTAAATTTCAAACAACAACAATTATTTATTTCCAATGTTAAAAATCTATTTAAATAATTTCTTAAATTTTCGATATGTATAGAATTGATGAAATTATTTTTATTTCCAACCCACATAGACAAAACCACACACAAGGACAACAAACGAGGCTTAAGTAATGTAAAGAATTTAGAAAATCATATTAAATTCTTTTGGAAATTCGATTCTCAGAAAAACCTTTGATACCACCAAGCGCATTGAGTGGCGGCAACAAAAACTGAAGGGGTGGTGAAGCTATATATTTTCATCCATAAATACGACAACGTTCGATGATGTTGTTGAGCCTACTGTTATAATAGAGCCTAGTGATGCCAGCCTAATAATAATTAGGACTGCTCTTCTTGTAGTTGTTAGGTTAGTTAGTTTGTTAGGATTTAAGCATCATTTTGTGTGAGAAAACGAGTAAACTTAACTTACACTCACTCTGCCTGTAAGAGTGACAGCTACACACAAAAATCTTAGCAGATAGACAGATGGACGGACGGACGAGCAAATGGTTGGACAGACAAACACATGGAATGTTAAAAACACATCCACAACACACACACTGTGCGATTGACTTAAATATATAGCTATTAGATAAGAACTTGAACAAATGTTTTTGCAACAACAAAATTACTGTGGTTTCGTCCAAATAAAATAAAACAGACTAAAATCCCAAACATGGGGTAGAATTTTTAAAGGATTATAGGCGTAGATTTTAAAAGGACTATAGGTGTAGATATTTAGGCGTAGATTTTTAAGGGACTATAGTCGATTTTTAAAGGACTATAGACGTAGGTGTAATTGGATATTTTTAAGTGTAGTTGGAGATTTATACAAGACTATAGGCGAAGGTGCAATTGAGGATTTTCTAGACTGAGATGATATATTTATCCTTCAACTCTCTCCTTAGGAAAATGTTTTACACATTTACATCACTGTGCAACAGCTGCACAACAGCACCCAAAATTGAGCATGTGTGAAATTGTAGGCGATTAGGTTTACTTTACACATAACATTAAATGGTATTAGTTAAAAATGCCTATAACATACAACAACGAAGACAAAACATAAAAACAACTTCATGCCCACACACTCTAACAACACGTCGACCACACAACAACTGAAACAAACCAGTAAGGAAAGTAGTAAAGTCGGACGGGGCCGACTATATGATACCCTTCACCACTATGGGTATATTAAACAGGACTATTAACATGAAATATATATGGGAGCTATATAGACCGATTTTCTCGAAACTTGGCAGACATCACTCTAAGCTCAATTCAGTACGTTATGCAAAATTTCGTGCAAATCGAAGGATATATAGGGATTTTGGTGCACCATTTATATGAAATCGGACGAAACTATATATGATTTTCACGAAACTTATCAAATTTCTTTCTCAAAACTTGGCAGACATCACTCTAGGCTTAATTCAGTACGATATGCCAAATTTCGTGCAAATCGAAAGATATATAGGGACTTTGGGGTACCATTTACATGAAATCGGACGAAACTATATATGGGAGCTATATCTAAATCTGAACCGATTTTCTCAAAACTTGGCAGACATCACTCTAGGCTCAATTCAGTACGTTATGCCAAATTTCGTGCAAATCGAAAGATATATAGGGACTTTGGGGCACCATTTACATGAAATCGGACGAACGTCAGACAGACAGGGAGACATCACTCTAGGCTCAATTCAGTACGTTATGCCAAATTGCGTGCAAATCGAAAGATATGTAGGGACTTTGGGGCACCATTTACATGAAATTAGACGAAACTATATATGGGAGCTATATCCAAATCAGGACCGATTTTCACGAAACTTGGCAGACATCACTCTAGGCTTAATTCAGTACGATATGCCAAATTTCGTGCAAATCGAAAGATATATAGGGACTTTGGGGCACCATTTACATGAAATCGGAGGAAACTATATATGGGAGGTATATCTAAATCTGAAGCGATTTTCTCAAAATTCAGCAGACATCACTCTGGGATCAATTCAGTACGTTATGCCAAATTTCGTGCAAATCGAAAGATATATAGGTACTTTGGGGCACCATTTACATGAAATCGGACGAAACTATACATGGAAGCTATATCTAAATTTAGATCGATTTTCTCGGAACTTGGCAGACATCACTGTAGGCTTAATTCAGTACGATATGCCAAATTTCGTGCCAATCGAAAGACATATAGGGACTTTGGGGAACCATTTACATGAAATCGGACGAAACTATATATGGGAGGTATATCCAAATCTGAACCGATTTTCACGAAACTTGGCAGACATCACTCTAGACTCAATTCAGTACGTTGTGCCAAATTTCGTGCAAATCGAAAGATATATAGGGACTTTGCTGCACCATATACATGAAATCGGACGAAACTATATATGGGAGCTATATCTAAATCTGAACCAATTTTTACGAAACTTGGCAGACATAATTCTAGGCTCAATTCAGTACGTTATGCCAAAATTGGTACAAATCGAAAGATATATAGGGACTTTTGATGCACCATTTACATGAAATCGGACGAAACTATATATGGGAGCTATATCTAAATCTGGACCGATTTTCACGAAACTTGGCAGACATCATTCCAGACCGAAATGATTAGGCTGTACCAAATTTCGTGCAAATCGAAAGATATATGTGGACTTTGGTGCACCATTTACATGAAAACGGACGAAACTATATATGGGAGCTATATCTAAATCTGGACCGATTTTCATGAAACTTGGCAGACACCATTCTAGACCTAAATGATTAGGCTGTACCAAATTTCGTGCAAATCGAAAGATATATAGGGACCGTTTACATTAAATCGGTTAACTATATATATGGGAGATATATCTAAATCTGAACCGATTTTTCCCAATTTCAATAGGGTTCGTCCTTAAGCCGAATAAGTGACCTATGCCAAATTTCATTCAATTCGGATCATAAATGCGACCTGTACTTTGTTTACAATTTAACACGGACAGACAGACGGACAGACGGACGGACGGACATGCATAAATCGACTTAAAAAGTGATTCTATGCATATTCTCAAAAGGAACCATGTGTCTATCTCGTTTCCTTTTGCCTGTTACAAACATATGCACAAAGACCACAGTGTGGTGAAGGGTATAAAAATAATTGGTTGTTTTTTTGTATTTTATCAAGACAAAAAATGCTCAGTCGGATTATGACCTGGCACAATGATAAGATATGAAAATAAGGATTTTCTATGTTAAAGAATTCTCAACACAACAAAAAATAAAAAAGATAGAAACTGAAAAATGTATAAGGATCCTGGATTTTGTAATAAGTAAACATTTGTATGTATTAAGCATTAACATTTGTGCATGTATAAAAACTCTTTAATATTTAAATTTTTTGTTTTGGTTTGTGTTTTGCTATTTACTTCATTATGTTGTTGGGGATATTCTATACAAAACATATGTAGTTACATATTTGTCCTTTCATATTTTTTGTGTACGATGAACGAAAAAGTGGGGAAGTGAATGAAAACACGGCTGAAGGCCTTCAATACCTTCAAACGACAGCGGCTTTAGGGTTTATCCTCATCACCGTCATCAACAGCCGTAGCAGTTGTATCCTTTTGTTACTTTTTTCTTTCACTAGCCTCGGCTAGCAGTACCAACACACAGGCAACACTGCCATATCGCCCATCCAGTTGTATTCAACTATTTTTACTGTTAATCCAGTTAAATTGGAATTTAAGCCGAAATAAAAATAAAAAAGAACAACACCAACAACGTTACAAAAATCATGTGACAGGACCAAAACAAAAACGACCAGTAGCCACCACAACCACATTTTGTTTATACCAAATAAAAAACACAGACTGGCAATGCAAGCCACAACAACAGAAGAAGAGTATGGATTTAAAATAAAGATAACAACAACGAAGCCACTGAGCTCAATATGTTCTGTAAAAGTTTTACAGTTGTTGTAGTTGCTGTAATAGTGATTGCTGTTGTTGTTGTTAGTGTTATTATTTTTATTATTATTACTACTACTGCTGCCAACACCACTACTGTCAGTTGTGCTGAATATGGTATGGATTGGCTGATGTCATCCATCATATAAATACAGGGGATTATCAGAGACTATCGAAATATTGCCCTACAGAAGATATACAAGTCACTTTAAATTGGTCCAAACTAAACTGGCATAGGTTTTCAAGGATTTTTTAGAGATAGATGTGTAAATATCAAGACTGTAAATCTAAATGTATCAAGAACTATTAGAGATAAAAGCGTTAAATTTTCAGGGGTGCTTTTCAAGGAAGATCGGCAGAGATTATTCGCGAACCCTGTGCGTAGATTTTTTAGGATTTAAGACGTAGTTCTTCTTTTAGAGAACTATGACCATAGATTTGTTTCAAGACATGTAAGTTTTTTCAAGAACGAGATATTTAAGGGAATATAGACGTCGCTTTTTAAAGGACTACATGTTTTGATTTTGGAGATACTATTTATTTAAGGCAAAGGCTTTTGAAAGAATAAATGATTAGATTTTAGAGAAACTGTGGACTTAAATTTAGGAGGAACTATGCAGTAGACTATAGGCATAGAATTTTCAATTGATTTAGAATAGAAAAATATAATCGTAGATTGTTTAAGACTAGAGCCATATATTTGTAAAAGACAACAGATGTAGACTTTTATGCACTATAAGTATAATTTGTTCAAGGACAATAGACGTATTGTTTTAATGGTAGTTTTTTAAAGGACAACTACTATAAGTATATGTTTTCAAGGACTATAGACGTAAATTTTTGATGGACTATAGGCGTAGATGATTTATGGACAAAAGCCTTATATTATATGGACTTTAAATATATAAGGGCGTAGATGTTTCACGGACTATAGGAATATATTTTTCACGGACCCTAGATATAGGGACTCTTTGCATAGACTTTTCAAGGACATTAGGCTTAATTTTTAAAAGACTATAGGCCTAGATTTTTTAAGACTATAGGAATAGACTTTTATAGACTATAGTGCAGATTATAAAATGAATAGGTATAGATTTTAAAAGACCATAGGTATAGATTTTATAGATGGTTTAACAACTTGAAACCTGAACTATTCAAATAATCTAGGCTTAGTGTATGGACAGATTTTTCGGGACTATAGGCATAGATTTTTTAAATATAAATATTTTAAGATATTAGGCATATATTCTTCAAGGACAGAAAATGTTCAGGGACCATATGCGTTGACTTTTTAAGGACTGTAGGTTAGACATTTTGAATACTGTAGATACAGATTTTTCATGAACTATGAGCGTAAACGTTTTAGGGATTATAGGCGTAGATAATTTTAACACTGTAACCGTAGATTTTTGTCCATAGGTAGAATTTTTAAGGACTATCTCCGTCGATTTTTATGGACTGAACTATTATCATTCATATTACCAACTTAAATGTTCACTTTACTTTGCAGAGTTTTTGGAACATGGTAATAAATCATAATAAGTTCTGCCCTCTCGCTCTCTTTCATTTTTATTGCAATTTATTAATCAACAAATCACTTTTAAAGACTTTCAACACTTAACAAGTGTTTATACTTTGCTTTACACATTCTCACTTGGTGTTACCACCAATTGACACCAAGGCTTCTGACTTCGTCTTCTTGTTGTTCTCCTTAGTAAGTGTCAAATTTGTTACATTCAATTTCTCAACCCCCAGAAATATTTTGCCCAATTTGTAGAAAGAAAGAAATAACACCAATGGACTTTGCAATACCAAAAACCCCCAGCCAGCCAAACACTTAAACCAGTGGATATATGGCAGCGATTTAGGACCAAAGCGGTTTGGGGATGGGTCATGTTTCGTAAATTATAATTTATTGCCGTATGTTTTTCTTAGCTGAGGTTTTTATTGTTGTTCTTTCGGTTTTTTAGCAGCTCAAGTTAAGTTTATTTTCAGTTTTCTTTAAGTGTAACAATATATTTTTATTTTTTTGTTATTGTTGGATTTTGTATCAGCATCATAACAACAACAACGATATCGAAAACAGTTCTTAGAACATCAGTGGTGGTTTTCAGAAATACTGTGAACAAGTTACTCTAAAGTTTAAGAGGATTGTCGATGATGGAAATTTTGAAGGGGAATCGAAGGAACAGAACGATATGCTATTTATTGTCGAGGGGTTTTGTGACGATTTATCTGAAAATGGAATTGGCTTAGGTCTTAGCAAGGTGACAAAATACATGAGCTGTATCGTACGACTAAGTTGAAGACAACGAACAAATTTTCTGAACTGCAAGTAAGATTTCGAAGTAGACAAATATTCAATCATGTGAGTGGAAACCATTATTGTAGGCATATAGTCCTGAAGTTTCATTAAACATATTTTTGAAAAAATTCACTTTGAAGTCCTTACAAAAAATATTTTTCAAATTTAAAAACTATGTTAAAATCGATCAGATTGACCTTTTTTTCCTCCACCATGTGTTGTGTCCTCAAATTTCCGTAAATCAATCGGAATCAATTTATGGGAACTATGTCATTGTACATTGTTTGTCTACCAAAGGACAAGTACACAGTCAGGATGGAAAACTGGACTGTCACTTCAACATATATATTTTATTGGCGCAATCTGATATTTTTAGATATTCCAGCTTAAAAGTACTTAGTACGGTTTAACGTACAGTGACTTTAAAAATCAAATTGCCAAATAAACATGGAATTAACTCGTGAACATGGCAGTGCGATTATTTTCCACCACTGTTGCCATGGATTATCAGTCAAGAGTGAATAGATTAAGTTAAATACTAATATGGCGACGGACCAGCATAACACTGGAAAAAGTATTGTAAATAATTCAATTGTCCCCAAAATTCGCCATAGGTCTATGTAAAACTATGGACCCATATGTAATAATATGGCTATGTAACAACATATTTTTTGTAAAGATTTGCATCTTCTGAAAACAGAATAAAAAATATTTTTTTGTAACTTTACAAATCGTCAGCTAAAATGCAAAAAGCCGTAACTAACAAAAAAATTAAATTTGACTTTTTGAATGAATATTGTGAATGTCAATAAACTACATATGTTGACAACGTTTTAAACGTCTGCGGTCAAAAAAGGAGCTTCTATTAACAAAAACAAAAAGACGTAACTACAATGCAAAAAAGCGTAATTAACAAAAAATTCACGTTTTTATTTAATTGTTATGACTGCCGTTAAACTAAATAACTAAATTTGTTAAAAAAATTATAGTCGATTATTCGTCATATGCAATATTACCCTGCCGGGTATACTTTTTCATTTCACATGACATATTTATAGTTTTCATTCAAAACAGTTTTTTGCTTCTCCTACACAATTATGCTTTTGTTAGTTACGCCTTTTTGCATTTTAGCTAACGAAATATATAATTGAAGATTTAAAATAGAAGAAAAATAATTAAAAAAAAATTTATTGTTTTGTTGTTGTTGTTTTTTGTGTAATTAAAGAAAAGTCCTTATTTTTGATGGCGGGCATGATAACTTCTCACTGGAAAATCGGAAAATTCTCTAACACCTTTGGAATTTTCCGTTGGAGTACATGTCTGGCTCTCGTATGAACTTCGCTCTAAAATCAACGAAATGGTGGACCATTGAAAAAATATTTTTGGAAAATCGCCGATTTTTTACCAAAACCTAAGTTAAAAAATAAGGAAGATCTTCACCGATTCTTTATCCTAGTTCATAAAAATTTGAAATCCATTGGGTTATTAGTTTTTGAGTTATCGTACCCGCCATTCGCAAAATAATGTTTAGAGGAAAACGCGGTTAAAGTTTGAGAAGCCTTCAGCCGTCACCTGATACTGACACAATAAATATCAATGACAGAGGTCCTTCGAAAAATCTATTCTAAAAATATTTTTCAAAAAATTCTTTGAAAAATCCACGTCGTTTGTCCTTTGAAAAATCCACGTAGTTTGTCCTTTGAAAAGTTTACTCCCAAGTCCTTTGAAAAGTCCACGTCTAAGGCCTTTAAAATTTAGTCCATAAAAAGTCTTTAAAAACTCCACGCTTATAGTCCTTAAAAAATTCTTTAAAATATCCACGCTTATAGTCCTTTGGAAATAATATTTAAAACAAATCCATTCTTATAGTCATTTGGAAATTATATTTAAAAAATTCCTCCTAATATACATTTGAATATTCTTTCGAAACTATTTTTTGAAAAAATATTTTTAGAAAATCCACGCTTTTAGTTGATTTGAAAAACAAACAACAACAAAAGATCATAATAAAATAATATATTAAAAAATATATATTTATAATCCATTTCAACGATATTTAACAACTCCTCAAAACTATATTAAAAATCAACATTTATGGTCCTTTTTTAATGCACCCATATAGTCTTTTAAAATCTACACTGACAAAAATATACAAAAAATGTATATGGTACTCTTTCCCTTTGGGAAGTGCTTGTAAAATGATGAAAAACAAAGAAGCCATCCACCATTCATTCAGTCATAGAACTATTTAATAAAGAAATTTGAATGAATTCAATGATTGTTTGCTACTACCAACTACCGATAGGAAGAATGCCAAAAAACTTTACAAAAACCATATATGTATTTAAAATTCTTGATCTTGCTTAATTCATGTGGTTTTTGTGTGTGTCTTACTATTCTCTTTTTTGGCCAGGAATTTGTTGCAACAAAATAAGTTCTTAACTGGATAACTTGACACATTTAACCAACAATGAAACAAAAACATTGTTGTCTGTTTTCTTGTGTGAATTACTTTCTGATTTATTCAACCAATGGAATTTGTATCCTTCATTGGATGGATGTTTTTTTGGCATAATTCTTTTAGCAAATACACTCTTGACTACATTGTTCATCCTTTGTCTTTGTGTAATTGTGGGGGTCAGGGACTGTGGCGGAGGCGCTAACACTTTTGATGACAGCACACATTTATTTCGATTTAACTTTTTGTGGGTTTCCCCATTTGGGTTACTTTTCAGTTGCTGGTTAGTAATGGTCAGAGAGATTCAAGAACAAAACAAAAATCAACAACAGCAAAGCTATGAAAATTAATTTGATATACTCCGTGTTGCTGATGTTCTTTGTGGCTTAGAAGTATTAAGTTCGTCTGCCTAGGATTTGTATGAAAATGAGATGGCAAAAACATGAAAAGATAGGCAAAAAAAAGTTTTGATTGGTTGCCTCAACAATTTATGCAAATTATGTTGTAAAGCATACGAAAAGCATAATTTTTTCTCGACCTCTCGTTGAAAGTGCGGCACTCCACCATTTACACAGAATATTTTGATATTTGCAAATGTGAGGGCCTGAAAACATTGCTTAGCACTGATTTTGACTAAACAGATAATTTACAATCACCGGTGGTAGTTGTTTCGTTGGCTTTACTGGATGACTAGTTCTTTGGTTGGTTGGCTATTTTGAATGTTTGATTTGCGGCTTTTGCTTTTCCATGTTACGAATGATTATCTCTGCCATTGTTGTTGTCGTTGTTTGGCCACATAATCAATTGATGTTTAATCGATTTTCATTTCAAATAAATACAAACCACAGCAATGGAAATAAATATCCATTGGTAATTTTAATTAAACACAAAGCATGGACACATACACATAAAATATAAATGTTTTGTGTGTGTTTCCATTGTATTGTAAATCGTATAATTTTAGATATATTCTAATTAAATAAATACATATTTTTCAAATAAAGGCAATGCATTTATTTTCAGATATTAGAATATAAAATATTTTACTCAGGCATCCCTTTGAGTCCCGATTTTTTGCGTATTAATGGAATTATGTTTTGTTCACAAATTTAATGCAACTAACCTAGAAATGGAGAAATTAATGTGTATAACTACAAATACGGACTAATTATACATTGATCACAATTCCTCCAAGTTTTCTTCTACAACCATAAATCAACATGTTTTTTTATAATCCCCAATAATTTAATTCTAAGAAATGCTTACAGAAATTATACAAACATTTCTTAAAAAATTGTTTTCTGTCATCCAAAAAACGAACGAACAACGAAGAAAGAAATTTAATATTATCCTGCGACACGATTCAAGGAAATTGCAATTTCCTTGCATGCAAAAATTCCGGACTTAATACACGTTCATGGCCGTAATAAAAGCCACATGTGGTGGAATCTTCAAATAAGGAAAGAAAATACAAGCTAATACGGCATTTACATTAGAACTTTTTACCGGGTTAACCTACTTTATGAAGATTTATTTGGCATATATTCAAAGGAATTGAAAATTTAAACCCACTGGGTTAACCAAATCCGGTTTAATGTAAACGACCTTTAAGTAGAAGAAAAAAATACAAGTCCCAAAAGGCAATGAATGTAGAAAAAATCCAAAATAATTTATTGTACCTCTTTTTGAAAAATGCTTTATTCCACAATGAGATTCGCACAAACATACATATGTATACGAAAGTGAAGTCATGTGTTTGTGAATGAATTGTTGCGTTGCAAGGGAGGAAAAATGGTTTTGCCTTTTAGAGACATTTAACAGCTGTGACTGTTTTTTACCTTCGACCACCCTTAAACCAACTTGGATTATATTTCAAATACATAGAGAGTGCAATGACTTATTCTCTCTGTACTATTGTTTATTTTTTTTATAATAAATTGTTATTGTTTACAAAAAACAGTTGCAATATAGATTTTAAAAATTTTCTAGAAATTATCAAAAATTACAAAAAAAAAAAAAAAAAATCGCCATTAAAATGTCTAACATTTACCTTGGTGAATCGGTTCCGAAATTTATCATTGGCGTGCAAAAAATATTTAAAAATAAATTAAAACTACAATTTATAAAATAATTAAAATTGAAAACAATTTATAACTTATAAAATAGCAGATAGATAAGTCTGAATTTGTACAATGCAACTTTTTAAAGAGCAATTGTCCTGGAATAAAAAATATATATTATTTTTTTGACATTCAGATCTTAAACCCTTTCATCGCTCCATTTTTGGTACATCCCTCACAAAATGGTAAACATTTATTTTTATAATGTAATTCGAACGGGGTATCGGATTTAAACCAAAGTGTACACAAGCTAATATTTTAATTAACCTTAATAATGTTTGAAGATAGGGTCATCCTTTGTGAGTTATTTATATTTTATATACTTATGGCTGAGTTATGAAAAAGTATTCGAAATAAAGCGTGTCTTTACTTCTCATTCTTAAATGACCACCTTTCAATGAAACTTCTGTTGCGCTTCGTTTTTAACCGAAACGAATTTCAACACTTTTGATTTCATTCTGGATGTTGTTCTGCTTCTCTACACTCAACATATCGGTTGATAGCGATGAAAACACAATGTGTGTATGTGTGCGTCCGATGTTGTTACTTTTGTTGCCATTATCCAAAATGAAAGATCATTAAAGCGTTAAATCAGTTTTTATGGCGAATTGGCAAAGTTTATTCTTAGACAGAAAAAAGAAAACGACAAGAAAAGCTTTGTGTAGGCACTCGTTTCGATTTTTCAATGGCATAGAAAAACTTTTTCCATTTGTTACATCGGTTTTTTGTTGTCACTTAAACAGCTGAGACCCCAGACTTTGATTATATAGAAGAATATATGGACATTGTTATAGTAGACATGTGTGTGTGACTATCGCAGTCAGCACCACCACCACTACCTCTTTGAATCACAAAAGGAAATGTCACCAATTCTTGCAAGTCTGATGATTGTTTACTATGCAGGAACGTGACTTATTTTCATGCAGTAGTAAAAAATGAATAGGTTTATTTTTTTATTTATTTGGTAGTATGATAAAAAAGAAAAATATACGTATACATGTATTGACGAATATTTCTGCAAGCTGATACCATTGATGAGGTATTTAACAATCATCATTTAAGGGAAACTCCGTTCTATATATCATATATATAAATGTATAATTATTATGTTTTATACATATATTTAAGACTGATGATAATAACTGTAAGAAAAATCGACTGAGTCGAGTCCTTTAAATTATTGTACATTTTTTAAACCCACTAGAACTAAAACTACTTTAAATTCAGCTACATAAAAGTAACCATTTATTTTAAAAGCAAACTCATTACATGTTATATATGTTAACGAAACATCAAAACTTAAACTTATTGATTAGGATCAAAGTTTTTCTTTACAGAACTGAACAAGATTTTAAGAAAACTATACTGAAATGTTATTATGCAATTTACCGAAAAGTCAACACAAAACTTTGTTAATGCCATAACTGCAACAGAATCCTACAACCAATACAATGCAACAACCAAACCTACAACAACAAAACTGATAATGATGAGCATGAGAATGACAATGACGTTGACAGTGATATTTGTAGTTATTTACAAAAAAATAAACAACTCACAGAAATGCAAAATAGTTATTCTTCTCAATGTAACTTTGAAATGATAAATACTAAAACAACTTGTACTACAAACTACCAACCAGGCTAACTAACGATAGAACTACTGAAATGTTTATGCAAATGAATAAATGAGGCTATGCCAACGCCACTAAAGAGGAGTAATAAAACTTTAAAACCTTACGAATATTAAATGGAGAATCATATGAGAACTTAGACTGCTAAGTTCTCATTACCTTCCTGCTTCTCCCTGCTATCTGTGTGGTGGTGGTGGCAAGCATTTCGTATAATCCGAAACAACATTGTTATCACAAAACACCACAACAACACAAAATGTTTAATGTGAAACTTACTATTATACATGTTTGTAGCGAATCTCATTGTGGTATATGAGAACTTAGCAGTCTAAGTTCTCATATGATTCTCCATTTAATATTCGTAGAGTTTTAAAGTTTTATTACTCCTGTGGCGTTTAGCCTTTCATTTGGTGACATTAGTTGCCTTTTTGGGACTTGTTTTAGTTTTTCTTCTACTTAAAGAGTCCTCGATTGAGAAGAATAACTATTTTGCATTTCTGTGAGTTGTTTCCGTTTTTTGTAAATTTTCAATTCCATCATTGTCATATATGCTCATCATTATAATCTTGTAGGTTTGGTTGTTGCATTGTATTGGTAATCCCAGTTATGGCATTAACAAAGTTTTGTGTTGACTTTTCGTAAATGCCGTGTCTGCATAATAGTTACATTTCGTATAGTTTTCTTAAATATCCTTATTTGAAGATTCAATAAGTTAACCGTTAAATATATAACATGTGAGTTTGCTTTTAAAATAAATGGTTACGTAGCCAATTTAAAGTAGTTTTAGTTCTAGTGGGTTTAAAAATGTACAATAATTTAAAAAAAAAGAACTGCATCGATTTTTCTTACAGTTATTATCATGAAATTATGTACAATAATAATTATACATTTATATATATGATATTTAGAACGGATAATATTAAATTTCTTTTCTTCGAAAATATACATTACATGTATACGTATATTTTTCTTTTTATCATACTACCAAATGACAGTCGGAAACCTATTCATTTTTTTTACTACTGCATGAAAATAAGTCACGTTGCATAGTAAACAATCATCAGACTTCAAGCATTTCCTTTTTGTGATTAAAGAGGTAGTGGTGGTGGTGCTGACTGCGATAGTCACACACACATGTCTACTATAACAATGTTGATTTATGGTTGTAAGTGACAACAAAAAACCGATGTAACAAATGGAAAAAGTTTTTTCTATGCCATTGAAAAATCGAAACGAGTCCTAGAACAAAGCTTTTCTTGTCGTTTTCTTTTTTCTGTCTAAGAATATTTGTAAAAACTGATTTAAACACATTAATTCTCCATTTTGGATAATGCACAACGAAAAGCACGTACACACACATACACACATTGTGTTCATCGCTATCAACCGATATGTTGAGTGTAGAGAAGCAGAAACATCCAATTCCATTAATACGCAAAAAATGCGCGACTTTCATTGAAAGGTGGTGGTTAAGAGTAAAATATTTATTTCGATATTTTTCATAACTATCTGAAAAATATAAATAACTCACAAAGGATGACCTTACTCAAACATTATTAAGGTTAAAAATATGTATTTGTATTTAAATCCGATACCATTTGGAATATATCTAAAATTATACCATTTTGTGAGGGATGTACCAAAAATGGACAATGGGGTTTAAACACACAAAAAAAATAATTATATTTTTTATTCCAGGACAATGTAAAAAGTTGCATGTCCATGCTTTGTGTTATAAATTAATTTTAATTACCATAAATTGTAGAATATTTTTAAATATTTTTTGCACGCCAATGATAAATTTCGGAACCGTGGTAAATGTTAGTAATGGCAATTTTTTTTTTTTTTTTTGTAATTTTTGATAATGAAAATCGATTTTTTGTAAACAATAACAATTTATTATAAAAAATAAACAAGACAGAGAGAATAAGTCATTGCACTCTCTATGTATTTGAAATATAATCCAAGTTGGTTTAAGGGTAGTAGAAGGTAAAAAACAGTCACAGCTGAAAATGCTCTAAAAGGCAAAACCATACTCCCTTGCAACGCAACAAGATTGATTTCACAAACACATAGCTTCAACTTTCATACATATGTATGTTTGTGCGAATCTCATTGTGGAATAAAGCATTTTTGGAGTACATAAATTCCATTTTTGCTATTACATTCATTGCCTTTTGGGACTTGTATTTTTTTCTTCTACTTAGAACAACATTAAACCGGATTTGGTTTACCCAGTGGGTTTAAATTTTGGAAATATATGCTGTTTAGTAGGTTAACAAAAAGTTCTAATGTAAATGCCGTATTAGCTTGTATTTTCTTTCCTTATTTGGAAGATTCCACCACATGTGGCTTTTATTACGGCCATGAACGTGTCAAATTTTTGCATTGCAAGGAAATTGCAAATTCCCTGTAAATGGTGGAGTGCGCGTAATATTAAATTTCTTTCTTGAGAGGATGAGACAGAAAACAATTTTTTGCTATTTGCGTAATTTCTGTAAGCATTTCTTAACATTAAATTTGGGGATTATAAAAAAAACATGTGTTGGTTGTGAGGCAAACTTGGAGGAATTGTGAAAACTTTTAGTTTTTGTAGTTATCTTCCATTTTCTCCATTTGGTTCTGTTTTTGCCATAATTCCATTAATACGCAAAAAAGCAAATCAAAGGGGAATTGTAGCGGCAGAACAAACTTAAATACTTCTTAACAGGCAAAAAAAACATCTAACGAACACAGAGATATATAAAATTAATTTTTGATAAGCTTTGCTCTTGTTGAGTTTTTGTTTGTTTCTTTGAAAATTCTCTAACCATTACTTAACCGGCAAACTGAAAAGTAACCCAAATCGGAAAATTCCACGGAAAAAAGTTAAATAGAAAATAAATGTGTGCTGTAATTGAAAGTGTTCCTTTTAACCTCACCACATTCCTTGGTTAGGCAACACACAAACAAAAGAAAATATAATTGGAGGGTCCTTTTATTGCTAGGCAAGAATTAATACTTCTAAGCCACAAAGAACATCAGCAACACGGAGTATCAAATTAATTTTCATAGCTTTGCTGTTGTTGACTTGAATCTCTCTGACCATTACTTAAGCCAGCAAGTGAAAAGTAACCAAATGGGGAAACCCACAAAAAGTTAAATCGAAATAAATGTGTGCTGTCATCGAAAGTGTTAGCGCCCCTCCGCCACAGTCCCTGACCCCCACGAGAAAAGGATGAACAATGTAGTCGAGTGTTTTTGAATTATACCAAAAAAACATCCATGTTGGTTGAGAATGTAAATCAGAAAGTAATTCCACAAGAAAACAGACAACAATGTTTTTGTTTCATAAGGTAATATTGGCCAGTTAAGAAAGTTGCGAGAATTCCTGCTCAGTGAAGACACACACAAAAACCACATGAATTAAGCAAGATCAAGAATTTTAAATACATATATGGTTTTTGAAAAGTTTTTTTGCATTATCTTTCCTATCGGTAGTTGGTAGTAGCAAACAATCATTGAATCTATTCAAATTTCTTTATTGGGTATTTTGGGGAATTCAACTATTTAGCATATGACTGAATGAATGGTGGATGTTTGTTGTTTTTCATTATTTTACAAGAGCACTTCCCCAAAGGGAAAGAGTACCATATACATTTTTTGTATATTTTTGTCAGTGTAGATTTTAAAAGACTATATGGGTGCATTAAAAAGAACCATAAATGTTGATTTTTAATATAGTTTTGAGGAGTTGTTAAATATCGTTGAAATGGATTATAAATATATATTTTTTAATATATTATTTTATTATGATCTTTTGTTGTTGTTTGTTTTTCAAATCAACTAAAAGCGTGGATTTTCTAAAAATATTTTTTTCAAAAAAATAATTTCCAAAGAATATTCGAATGATGTTAGAGGGTTTTTTAAATATAATTTCCAAATGACTATAAAATGGATTTGTTTTAAATATTATTTCCAAAGGACTATAACGTGGATATTTTTAAAGAATTTTTTAAGGACTATGAGCGTGGAGTTTTTAAAGACTTTTTATGGAGGCTAAATTTTAAAGGCCTTGACATGGACTTTTCAAAGGACTTGGGAGTAAACTTTTCAAAGGACAAACTACATAGAAAATTCAAAGGACAACATGGATTTTTCAAAGAATTTTTTGAAAAAATATTTTTCAATCAGATTTTTCGAAGGACCTCTGTCATTGATATTTATTTGTGAGTATCAGGTGACGCTGAAGGCTTCTCAAACTTTAACCGCATTTTGCTAAACATTATTTTGCAATGGCGGGTACGAGAATAGCTTCGAAACTAAACCCAATGGATTTCAAATTTTTATGAACTAGGATAAAATCGTGAAGTCTTCCTTATTTTAACTTAGGTTTTGGTAAAAAATCGGCGATTTTCCAAAAATATTTTTGGTCCACCATTTTGATTTTAGAGCGAAGTTGGATACGAGAGCCAGACGTGTACTCCAACGGAAATTCCAAAGGTGTTCAGATTTTTCCGATGAGAAGTTATCATGCCCGCCATCAAAAAATAAGGACTTTTCTTTAATTACAAAAAACAACAACAAAACAATAACAAAAATTTTTTGTAAATTATTTTTCTTCTATTTTAAATCTTCAATTATATATTTCGTTAGCTAAAATGCAAAAAGGCGTAACTAACAAAAGCATAAATGTTGTAGGAGAAGCAAAAAACTGTTTTGAATAAAAATTTATATGTCATGTGAAATGAAAAGTATACCCGGCAGGGTAATATTGCATATGACATAATCGACTATAATTTTTTTAACAAATTTAGTTATTTAGTTTAACGGCAGTCATAACAATTAAATAAAAACGTCAAATTTTTTGTTAATTACGCTTTTTTTTGTAGTTACGTCTTTTTGTTTTTGTTAATCAGAAGCTCCTTTTGACCGCAGACATTTTAAAACGTTGTCAACATATGTAGTTTATTGACATTCACAATATCATTCAAAAAGTCAAATTTAATTTTTTTGTTAGTTACGGCTTTTTGCATTTTTAGCTGACGATTTGTAAAGTTACAAAAAAATATTTTTTATTCTGTTTTCAGAAGATGCAAATACTTTACAAAAAATATGTTGTTACATAGCCATATTTATTACATATGCGGTTCCATAGTTTTACATAGACCTATGGCGAATTTTGGGGATTTACTTACAATACTTTTTCCAGTGTTATGCTGGTCCAGTCGGCCAGGGTGTTGACTTAACTAATGTATTCACTCTTGACTGATAATCATGGCAACAGTCGTGGAAAATAATCGCACTGCCATGTTCACGAGTTAATTCCATGTTTATTTGGCAATTTGATTTTTAAAGTCACTGTACGTTAAACCGTACTAAGTACTTTTAAGCTGGAATATGTAAAAAATATAGATTGCGCAATAAAATATATATGCTTGAAGTGACATCCCAGTTTTCCATCCTAAGCTGTGTACTTGTCCTTTAGAAGCAAACAATGTACAATGACATAGTTCCATAAATTGATTCCGATTGATTTACGGAAATTTAAACAGCACCCATGGTGGAGGAAAAAAAGGTCAATCTGATGGATTTTTAACATAGTTTTTTTAAATTTGAAAAATATTTTTTTGTAAGCTCAAAGTGAATTTTTTGGAAACATGTTTAATGAAACTTCAGGGACTATGATGA
>NW_026879769.1:0-28764 GCF_032173495.1 Musca vetustissima | reverse complement strand
CGTGTTAAGGTATTATCAGAGAGGAAGCATTGAAAAGAAAAAAAAACAGGGCACAGGAGGAACACGAATAGAAGAAAACAACAACAGCTTTACATTTCCGGCCTAGAAAAGAAAATAAAAAACAAACCACCGTTGAAGAAAAGGAGGCTTTACCTTTCAGAAGGAATCTTTTTTTCTGTGTGTTTTTTTTTACTTTTCGTTTTTATTTAAATATATTTGTGTCGAGCCACACGTGGTTGTTATTCACTTTTGTCATGTTTAGCCAGCTCCCTGCCTACTCCCTGTTCACCAAACCAAAAGAAACCTCCTTCTGGTAGTATTCATGTTCATGTTAAATTTTGGACACAGAGGATTTGTTAGCACAACACAAAAATCTCTCTTGTACATGGATTTGTTTTGAGAGAAATTCCTTACATCGTATTTTTTCAACACTGTTATGAATGTATTAAATAATTTTGAGGCTTCTTCTTTCACCTCTTCTATCTGAGAGGAAGGTAAAGGAAGTAAATTCGTATCATAATATACGAGGGTTGTTCGAATAAGTATAGGGATTTTTTGATGGTGTTGGAGGATTATTTGAAATTATTTTGTCATAAGAAAACGGTTTAGGAAAATGTTCGTCGATTTTGGCCTGAATAAAGAAGTTGTGTGAACTGAGAACTAAAACTCCTTGATTTCCACTTATGAGACATACAAATTTCAATATTTTAAAAATTCAATAAATTACTGAAAAATGGTTGAACTTATTTTATACTCTCTGGAAGGATATATAATTTGTTTCTATATCCCTCAATGTGCATCTGGGTCCCGTTGAAAGTATTTTAACTACTTTGACTGGATGCATATTCTATTGCTCTACCCCGTTCAGCTCTAAGGAAGTCTAGGCTAACTTTTCTTATACAGAAGATTTGGTATATTTTTGGAAGAATCTTATCTACTCTACCAATTATTATTAACTATGATAGACTCACATAAGCTTTGAAGAATCTCAGGGCCACTCATCTTTGATAAAATTTTTTGTATATTTTTGACAAATTTTAGAGCTTTTAGGTCGGAGCGGTCATTTTGGGCATGAAAAAAGAATTTCAAAATTATCCCAACAAAATAGTTTACAGAGCTTGGCTATTATTGGCAGGATCGCTCTGAAAACGTAGGAAATAGATTATAATATTTCTTACTTTCTCATGATTAGCCTGTCCATACCAGCCAAGCTTTGAAATTGTTCAGGTATTTCCTATCCCCTAAGTGATACTGTCCGTACCAGCCAACCTCGGAAATTGTTCCCTGGTAAAGTATATTTGGTTGTATTTGGCAGTTTGGGTGCTCAGATGACAAAATACCTCTTGACAGAAAAATATCAATATAGGACAATGTTTTCGGTATTGGGCCTATACAAAGGTCCGGTCCGATTTTTCACATGACGGTTATAGTCGCATTTTCCAACCTTTTTAGTAGTAGTTTGGCATTTAATGTCCCCAGCAGATTTAAAAAAAAAAATGATGGCAACAAATTTGCAATGGGAACATAGTTCCATAGTAGGGCCCCGTCCAACTATAAGCATTGTTCAAGCTAGGTCCATGTTATGAAGTAGCCCTCAAATGCGGTTTCCGAAAAATTTAGGTATTTTGATAGTCCTAATAGAATTTTCAATCTACGTTTTTATACTTGTATTCTCAGATGAAACACCTAACAGAAAATGTTCAGTGTCGGTTCATATTTTGAAATAGGCCCCATATAAGGATCCTAGAAAATTATTCTAAAGAAATCCCAGAGGACAATAATCCTTCTGACATGGTTCCCATATAATGGACCAAGCCAAATTTAAGCATTTTGAAGAACTCAGCCTCCTTTGTCAATTTGGAAGAAAAATTGGAGATGATTCTAAAAAATCGATAAAAATTCCCCGTCAATAATCTAGAAAGTTTTTCTAAAAAATCGTTACAAAATCCTGGAAAATTATTCTATAAAAAATCCTTGAATAGGCCCACCCTTATATCCTTAAACATGATTCCAAAAAATCCACTTCTATAGCCATGAAGATAAATCTAAAAAAAAAAACTTAAAAAATCTACTCCTATATCCATGAAGATGATTCTAAAAAATCCACTCCTATAGCCTTGAAGATGATTCTAAAAAACCGTAGTTTTATAATATAAAAAATTCCTTTAAAAATCCACGCCATTTTTATAATATAAAAATTCCTTTAAATATCTACGTGATAATTCTTATAAAAATCCCCTCAAAATCTACGCTAATAGCCTTGAAGATTGATATAGAGGGTTTATCCTCATTTTCCCACCGAAGTATCGGTAATTTGGTATTTCGCATTCCCTCAGAATAAAGACCTGCTCCTAGAAAATTATCGGCATATCTTCATGTGTTTTAATAGCGCCTATTTTTTAATCGGGGTTTTCAGTAGATATACACCCTTGTTTGTAGATATACATCCTTTAAATGTTATTCCCCCATTGAAATAGCTGTAATTTGACATTTAAGACTTAATCTCAAAAATTTGTAATGTTGAGGTCCCATCTTAGGTATTTTAAAAGTTATATGCGAATTATTAAAGACCTATTAGTAGAGACATATCAATACAGACATTTTTATGGCCCTAGTCACTTTGATAGAAAATGAGAATTTAACTTCATTCGAACTTATCTTCGTTCTTGATCATTTGTAAGGAGGTTGGCTAATGTTTACCTTAATTTTAAGAAAAATGTAATGTTTGATTTTTACAAGATTTTGTCTTTTATATTGGAGGACTATTACTGCATATAATATAATCTATGAATATTCTTGGTGAAGAGCTATCACTATGACATGAGTTCCTTTCCTTTCCTATAATGGGAAATTAGTGGTTTTGAAATGCAGGTGTCCTGTAAATCCTCACCTCTGCAAAATAAATCCACATTTCCCACAAATCATATTCATACATATCACACTCCTTATATTATTCTATTCTGTGTGTGATTGTAAGCGTTTTTTTTAATTTTCTCTCCCACAGCTAAAGTCCTTATTTTTTTTTTTTTTTTTTTTTGTATAAATCCTTGGCGTGAAAAATTGTTACAATCTCATAATCCTCCATAATCAACGTCAACTTCGTTGTCAGTTTTTGTTACATTTTTTGGTTTTGTGGCCCTAATGCTGGTAGAATTTGTCATCATCATGCAATTTACAAAAAAATAAAAAAAGAGAAAATAGAAAAAAACAAAACTACAAAAAATGTGGAACACACGCACCCCAAATGTCGTTTGTATGGTTATGTAGTATTACCGCACAATGTCCTAGGAGATAAGGAGAGACGCGCGCCTAATGTGATTAATTTTCGCATAAAAAACAATAACAAAAAGTTTAAGTCCCTTTAGATGTCATGAGTGTCTTTGCAACTGGGTACATTTTGCAAAATTGTAGTTGTCCTCAGTTTAGTCGGATCCATCCCCTTGTGATTTGCGTTGGCCACGCTCATGTTTATGTCATTCACTCATGTTCTCTTCTTTATTCATTTTTTTTTTCATTCTTCCAAAAAATATGTAATTATATTAAAACAAAATGAATGACAATTATAATAGAGTACCGCAAAAAAGCAGAAGCAGTAACAAAAACAGAATTCCCTAACAAAATTTATTATAATGTCGAAAAGAGAGAATAACTTGTGCAAAAATTTGTTTTTAGCAGTAAGTAAATGAGTTTTACATTTTTGTTAACTTTTTTTGTTTTAATTTGACCCTAAAGGAGTAAACGTATTTAGGTTATGAAGGAAATGAGGAGAATTTAAAAAAAAAAAATATATATATAAAATAATGGAAAATTAAATTTGGATGACTCGCATAAGATTTAAAATTGTTAACACATCTATGGTTAAATCAATGATAGGAATTTTTTTATAAAAATATACATTGGTACTATTATAAAATCATATTCCTAGAACATCTTTCTGGGAACCCTAATTAAAATTTCTCCAATAACCTAGGTTAATTATTTTGAATAAGCACATTTTCAGTCCTCTATACTGTTTGTTTTAAAAGAATTATATTTTATTATATAATGTTCTAATCTTAATTTCACTTTTCTTTTTCTTTTTAGGTAAGTCACCGTTGAAAATTATATTTGAATAAATTGGAATTTTCAATGAAAGTACTGGTAAGAAAAAAGCCAATATTATTTCACAAAGTGCGATATAATGAATGCCGGGGCCTCAACCAAGAAGTGACGATATTTAATTCAATGTTGACCATCCCCCAATACAAAATAATATTTTCCACACGGAATTTCAAATATCTATAGAAATATCGGAACCGTTGTATTTTTAAAAACAAAAATCTGAACCAAATTTTTAAATTTCTATCATGATTTATAAAATTTTCATGCACTCAACTCTATAGTCGAAACACATTTTTTTAATTCATATTATTACACCTCTAAAAATGGAGTTTGAATGCTTCAACAACATCTCCTGGCGACAAAAATCCTTCATCACGTATAAATAAAAATAAGCCAAGTCAGATTTGACCTATGAATTTGACATTTTGGGGGTCAATTGTTTCTGGTGCAAAATGATTCGTCTTTTGTAGTTCGGGTTTCGTATTTCACTGCAGACTTTAAAATTTGCCTCCCGAGTGAAGCAATGACCGAAGGCGAAATTTTTGGGTGGAAGCTAATTTTCATCTATTCGGAACAGTTTTTTTTTTAATTTCTCCCATAACTTCGATCAAACAAATTGGGGTGTATCACTCAGAATATGCGGTTTTATGTTGTTCAAGCGGAAGAGTCCCATATTTTGAACGCCTTTTGAAGAGCAGCGATCGTATATTTTATCGTCATACAAATATTTAAGATCATCGCTGCACTCTTACCGCGATAATTTTTTTTACAAATTGATTTGTCAAGTCATTGTAAGCAATACAGCACATGGTAGTACGTCAAAGCGTACGGAATACGTTTATCCTTAAAAAAAATTGCAATGGAAATATCAAATGATAAAAATATACATCGTAGGTTTCTTTTATTAAAAAGTCCCTATGCATATTTTCAGAATTAGAAAATTTTGAATATTAGGTCCACGTTTTGGAATAGACCTCCTAGTTCATATTGTTATTTCGGTTTCTCTGAATTTAAATATAAAATGTCAGGGTCTCTATATGGCGACCCCATTGCATTTGTAGTATTTTAAGGGTGCTAATCGTATTTTCCAAAGCTCTGTACACAATGGACTTTTTTGGACGACTTTAAACCAGTTCTTTATAGTGCTGTAGGATGATGTTTCATCGCCATACAAAGATTTATGTTCACCGATACACTCTTGCCGTGATAATCCACATCAAAAATTGGGAGAATGTTCGCACGAAAATTTGGCAATTTAATTTTACAAGACCCTGTGAAAAAACACAACACATGGTGTACGTACTGAGTACGCTTATGCTAAAATATGTCACACTTTCCAATGGAAATGACAAATGGTGCCGTCTATATATAGTATTTTAAAGGCAAAAATGCAAACAAATTAATAGGGAATTTTGAGTTCTCGGAGTATGAAAAGTCCTTAAAATGAAGTCCACGGTTTGGTAATAGGCCATTTGTGGACCCGTTCCATTTGAGATATTTTGTGTGTAAAAAACGCATTTTCCCAACAAAGCGACTGAAATTTGGACAATGGACATGGAAATTGACATTTTTAAAGGTAGAAGACTAATTTTGCCAACCAATAACCTGTATTTTTTTTGTAATCCGTCCGAATTGAACGCATTTTTTTTCTTTAGTTTAAATTCACTCATAATACCTTACCTAATTGGTACATAATACTCAAACACAACTTTCCAAATCCAGTAATTTGCCAATCTTATCAATTCATAATATTTAAGCTTCCTATATATTTTAGTTTTTTTTTCTTCTTCTATCGATTGTCATCTTTGACAGCTGTTGCATACGTGCACTTAGCTTTTTATGAAAGTAATACGAATTATTTTACACATGTGGTAAAATCTTAAAATTAAATCGCACACTTATGCACTCCTTGAAATGTTTCTCCGCTTACTTTTTCTTAATTCTCCATACATAGATTTTGAAATAAATATTATTAAAAACCAAAAATAATTTGCATAGATTATAATCAAGATTAAAATGCAAACATATAAAATACAGTTATTGAGTAAGAAAATAAATAACAAGAAATGTAAACGAAGTAACCGATATGTGTTCGGATTGCATGCATATTTTGCATGCTTCAAGCATATCAGCTATGGTAGCTCTTTGCTGCCACACATTTCCATGTCCAAGGTAATTAAAATTGAATGAGCAAAAATAAAAAAATATGAAACATCTAAAACAGCTGTGCATTTGCAAGTAACACAATTCTCAACAAAACATGAGTAATTATTTCGGAGAATGCAATTTTCGAATTAACCCATATGGGGATGATGGGGTTATGAAAGTTTCGCATATAATTCGATTCGGCAAAACAAAGATTTAAAAAAAAATATTAATTCGGGAATTTAATACATTTTTGTTTATTCGGGATTTTAATATACTAATTGAAGATTGATAGTAAATCACTCAAGTACCTTTTTTTAGGAAATCATGCTTTTAGAGAAACATATGTCCTTAAGGACCATCTACCACCAATGTGAGGGTTAAATACCCGAAAACTTTTAATTGTCATTCTACATGAGATAAAAAACATTGTCGAACAACTTATATAATTATCACTTCAAATTAATAGTGAAAAAACACTCTCACACTCTTACCCAATTTTCTATGAAGGACCCTTCCACAAACCACAAAGTAGCTGATAAAGTAACACTGATGAATTCCATTACCCTTAGATCCTTTAACCCAAAAATATAATAATAATTCTCAGAAATTAGTTTTTAACTATTTTTCGATTTAGTTAATCAAACCCTTAGGGGAAAAATCCTCAAAAAAAAGGAAAATTAGTTGTTCTTTTTTGCGATAACAAATAAAATCGACAACAAAAACATTTTAATGATGCTGCAGATGCTGGCTGAATGGCTTAACTGACTGGCTAACAGATGATGAGAGATGAAAATTACGATAAAAGAGGAGAACACACAAAAAGGCGTTTACCTGACCCTTTTGCTGAACACTCATTTCAAAGTAGGTGGCTTACTTAGTAGTAGTTTTTTTCTTTTTTGTTCAGTGAATTTCTTCTTCATGTTCTTTGTGCAAGAGAAAAGCATGCCTATGGGGAAAATGGAAATATAATTTTTTCTACAGAGTAGTTGAGTGTTAGTTTTTTAAGAAGTCCTTTGAGTTCTTCCCTTTGTATAAGTGGTGTTTTTAAATTTTGGTTGGTGTGCCAGGATCTGCCAAAAAATAATAGCTTCTCGGAATACTTAAGTTTCAACATTTTGTGGTTAAATGATCAATGAGTATAAAAGCCAGAGAAAGGAGATACGAATTTTCATAGAACCACAGTACATAACTTCGATGAAATATGATATGGCATATTTCAAAACCACATCTAAAATAAAACAAATGAAAATCGTCGGAATTAAAGAAGAAAAATCTGCTAAAGACTAATTAAAAAAAAAAATCCTACACAGCTATGTTGTCAAGGTAGTATAGCTTTGTGCAGACCAACCTTTAAGTATGGCGATCGTCATATCTCGAGTCGATCTAGACATGTATATCTGTCCATTATAATTTGTAAACACGATACAGGCCGCAGTTATTTTGCATGTAGGATGGGTTCTGGCCAAAGAGGTTTTTTGGAAATGATCTGTTAATATTTAGGGGATGAAATGGAGGGGAAATGGTCGCTCTAGAGGCGACAATTATGACTCGAACACCACAAAATTTTACACCAGGATGGGACAAAGAATAAGCATGACTGTTTTCACAATATTTAGCGGGTCAAATAGAACGAGACTTGAGGGAAAAATTACAAAATTTGTATTATGGGGGCATATATTTACACCTGAAGGACATAGACCTCAGAAAAGGAGTGGTTGACCTTAAAATTGGCATAAATTATATTGCTGTTTCTACTCGTATATGGATATTATGGGGGGCATATATTTACTCCTGAAGGACATAGACCTCAGAAGCCGATAGCATATCCAAGAGGAGTGGTTGACCTTAAAATTGGCATAAATTACATTGCTGTTTGTACTCGAACACCACAAAATTATATTGCTGTATGTACAGACGTCTACGTATTCTGATATTGTTTAGAAACCCACTAGAGGACGGAAGTACATGAAGTTTCGGTTATGGTCAAGGTGATGATATTTGGGGGGTGCAATGAACCGAAGTGTTTATTTTTGTCAGATTTTCTAGTCGCTCTAGATTCCAATATTATATGCAGAACACATATTTTCAGAGCTAGAAAGTGAAGCTCTTGACCTCCGTCCCAGTGCTTCGTATGTGTTTAAACCTAAAAAACGGGTGACCCCTGATATTCCCCTTTTGGGCAGTCATAAAGGGACAGGTTTGAGCCGATGTCCGAGAGCTCGCATTGCCATGGTATACAATACTTCGTCCTCTATTTTTCACTTTTCGAACTTGTACGAAAACTCCGGGCAAATAAGTTGAACAGTCGGCTCATAACCAGTTTTTATGAAAGAAAAGTCGACCATTTTCTTTGACCATGAACATATCTAAAAATTCCGTCCTTACATTTTTTTAATATAGTAATCCGCATTTTTTTCTATCGGTACCTCAAAGTCCATTATATTTCCACTATCCGGGAAATGGGGTTTCTTAGTCAAAACTTAGTTTTCGGTTAGTTTGCAAAAATAATTCCACTACCTTGAAACACCAATGATCTAAAAATGAAAATGCAAAAAATGGTTTTATTGCTTTTTGAAGTTTTCTCCACCATGATTTATACACCTTTTCCTATGATCAAATCAATTTTCGAAGCATTTTTTCAGTAATTTTATGGCAGCCACCTACTTCATTTTTTTGGAGTGCGGGAAAAAAACCATTCATCGAGTACAATGGCGGGACTTTGTGGCCGACCACCCCGTCAATTCCACATTTTGACGGGTCACAAAAGCAAAGTTAAGAGACGATCTGTGAAAACTTTCATTGTCATGATGCACAATTATTCGTCTTCTCTTGTTCTATTTCCGAATTTGCCCGAAGAATTCGGGTAAACAATTTGTGGTGGAAGTAAAACTCAAAATTAACCATCCAATGTTGCTTACGCAGTCGCCACATGACAGTTTCCGAAGTAAAAGGTTCTTCCACATTTGTTTTTGCTTTTTTTTTGATATGCGGTGATTAAAAGAAGTCATTGGTTGCCAAATCAGGTGAATTTGCGGCATGTAGATTATTGTATGACAGATTTTGCGAAATTATTGAGCAACCCTCGTATGAGAATACCATCAACTACTCTGATACCCAAAATTATTCTTCTTTAACCATTTAAAAATATGTGAAATAATGTAATTATTATATGTAGGCAAAGAAAGTAGGTTAGGAGGCGTAATTCTTCCGCTTCAAATCAGCTAAACCAATAATCACCTTATCGGCCTCTTCAACGAAATTTAATGCAAAAAATCTAATTAATTTTTTAGCAGGGAAAGCTTAAATTGCATTATACATCGTTTCTTGTAATTTTCCATAATTACTATCTATTATTTTTTCAAGCTGTTCGCCTTAATCTCGACTCCCTCCTTCATTCGTTCGTTGTGTTGTGTTTATAACACCAAAAAACAAAACATAATGTTTTTACAATAAAATTTTAATGATCTGATGACGATGGAGGATGATGGCATCATTATTACACATTTTCCCTCCAAACAAACAAAACACTAATGAGTTTTCCTAAAGGTCCTGACAGCATACACTTCGCCAGCCGAAGCATATGGCGATGGTGCCAAAAACCACGATAGTTTACATTGTTTTGAAGGGAATACTTTATGCCAAGCGGATGGTTGGATGGATGGCTGGCTGGACGGATATTCTTAGAAACAATGGAAAAGGGGAAACCTGGGAATAAACTACGTTTTTGTAAAAACAAACATCTCAGTTAGCGCCACAAGGATGTCGATGTGAATGATGAAGATGAAGATAAACACACAAACAAAACAAAAGAGTTACAGCATCGCGTGTTTCACACCACACGCTCTCACCCTGGCTTGCTATATTAAAAACACACGAAATCAAACAGAGGACCCAGCGCCCTTCATCAACACCTCCGCAGTGTGTGCGTATGTGTGAAAAGTAAATAAACCACCACATCCTGACACTGAACTAAACTAATGATAAACTAACAAAAAAAGATATTCTTGGGTTTAACTAAGCAATTATAGGTTTTAGTATACCTTTAATAAACATTTTCATTGAGGCCATGCCACCTAGCCAGGATCGGGATGAACTTCACATCACACCATGGGCGGGTAATAAAAAGATAATAAATAACAACATAACAGCTGTTTCGCTGCACGAAAAAGTGTTGAAAAGTCCTTGTATACGAAAGACAGCAGCATCCTTGCAATTGTAACATGAGATTGGCCCACTCATGGCCTGCTTACTTTCCCTCGATTACCCTAACCCACAACCATCATGAGTGTGATAAATTTAGTTTTCCAAACCAAATAACCTGAGAGCAATTTGTGTCAAAGTAAATATTATTTTTATTCCTGTAGGATGTGCAAGGATATCAAGGCATGGATAAATATAACCAACAAGGACACTGGATGGTGGTGCCAGTGGCTGCTAAACTCTATTATTACAAGGATCAAGAAATGCAATTTTTAGTGGGAACAAAATAAACACGTATGTCCTGTGTGAATAACAAAATTGTTTTTCACATACATCATGCAGAAGAAGACCTCCTGCAGGCAACACAAGTAAAGTAAATCTAAATGCCAGAGAGAGAAAGAAAATAGAACGACAAAGATTTAATAGTGAAAATCAAAAACATCCTGGCAAGCAGGAGTTCATTCCTTTATCACTTTATTCCTAGTATCCTTCAACCTAACTTTGTTGTTGTCTCATCTTCCTAGCCAGGCTGCATGCAATGTTATCCTTTGAAGTATCACCGCATTATCATCACACACACAACGTGCCGACTGAAGAATGATGTCATTCTTCTCCTGTTGCTGTTTGTCGGAATTGTTTTTTTGCTTAGCAGGATAACAAATAATGGAAAAGGATAAAACAACCAGATTGTTTTGTTGAAATCTTATTTAATGATATAATTTATTCTCTGATATATCACAGATAACAAGTCAAGATGTTAGATGATATGCTCTTAAAATAAGATAAGAAACGGACTAAATGATAAAACATCAAATAAAATAAAAGAAATCAGCAAAACACTAGATTATCTCTAATTGTGTGCAATTTAAGATAATAGCAGTTAAGATGGATAGATAGTTGTTCAAGGTGTATGAATTACCTTAAACGTTTAGGGATAGCTCAAGGTAGCCAGCGACTTCAAACATTTTACATTACTTGAAAAAGAAGATATTTTTCAATTATTCGTAAATGTTTTCTAAAAAATTATGTCCTCCAGGGGGACAGTAAGGTAATAAAGTTAGTTTTAAGATTGGTATCTCTATTTCAAAATAGAAAATAAAACATTAATTTTTTCTTGTCTGAATAGTGATTTCAGTATGACATTTTTTTCTCCTTTTCGTCATTAGAAATTAGAAAAAATATAAAAAAATTTGAATTCAGGGCGCCACAAAACAAAATAGTTCTACCACAATTTCTCTTACCATTTTCGTTTCTAATTTTATGCTTAGGAATCGAAATATATTTTACTTTTAGATATTGCCGGTACAGAAATTCGCTAGCAAATTTTGCATCATACTCGGTCGCCACTTGTGTAAAATATGTTCAATGCCTCTTTTTCTCTTTTACTTCATATACATTTATGCAGAAATGTAACTTGTATAAAGTTTAACATTTAATTTTCGCAATGTCTTACTCTTAATGCAATGAACTCTGCTTGGCGCCAACTGATGAAAAATGTAGAGATTACTTTTACAAAAATTGTTTAAACAAATTGGAATGAAATTCTACTATGAGTTGGTTTTAAATTATGGGCACAACTCGGGCGCCAATTTAATGAATTATTTTTTCTTTTGAAACTAACCATAGAAGAAGAAAATATGTTTCTGATGTTCTCTTCAAATTAAAAAATGCAATTAAACATGGCTCGGGCGCCATTGAGTTGGCTTTAAGTTTTGGACACAGCTCGGGCGCCAATTTGATGAATTACATTTTTGAACCTGAAACAAACCATTCAAGTTACTAATTTCTGCTTCATCCATGAGAAGAAATATTTTTTTTTGATGTTCTCTTCAAATAAAAAAATACAATTAAAATGAGCTGGCTTTAATTTCTCGATACAGTTCGGGCGCCAGTTTGAACTCTCGTTAAAACTGAAGTAACCAAATAAGGGTACAAAGATTTTTTTATCAGGGAGAAATAATCAAGGAAAAATAAGCTTCGTAATTAAATGGACACATTGACACCTTTTAAATTCTACTTGGTGGTCAATTTCTCTTTTAAATCTCTCAATGCCTTTCAATTTTATTAACTCCTAAAGAAGAAATGTCACTTTTTAATTGAGAATAAACATTAATTTTATGGACATTATTTTGAACCTGTAAATATAGCAATACTTGGCCGCCACTTTACCGTGCTATAATATTCGAAATTTTTTTAAATATATGCAATCGATTTGGGAAATATACTTCAAATCAGTCCCAAATTACGTAGATGCAACTATATCCCGACGAAAACTACGTAATAACAGTTGGAACACATACGGTAATGAAAATGCAAGATATTTCCATAATATAGATATAGCGCCACATCCCGATACAAAATTTTGCTCATCAAACGGAAGTATTGAATTATGATCTTTCCGAAAAAATAATATTACCTAACAAATGAGAGCAACAATTTCTAAATTTCTTCAAAATATGAAAATTGGTCATATCTGAACCTGGAATCGGGCGCCAATTATTTAAAATGCTTTAAAATAAATCTCTGAAAATTTTGTTTGAGTGTAAATACGTTTTCATAGTTTTACTGTAAGGTTTTGTTCGCATTTCAAACTAACAAGTAGTGTTTATAAGGCAAAAAAAAAAAGATTTTGCTCGGGCGCCAGTTACTGGTACCTACGCATGTTTATTGACTTAGGAGCATCTTCCACGATCGGTCGCCAATTGAAAATATTAAAAAATTTATTGGAACATTTTAGACCCACATCACTAGACTGATTGTATTGAATTGAATGTATCCATAAAGAGTATTAAAAATTAAAATTCTAGAGCACACGCCTATGCTTGGGCGCCAATACTAAGAGGACAATGACAATACTAGCAAAACTTATCAACCCCTTTTTGTTAAAAAACATATTAAACTAAAAATTTAAACTCCAGACAGCTATCGATCACAAAGTGATTGAGAATTTTCATTAGAACTTTCTGAACTAATATTAAGAAATCAGTTATTCCAAAATTAAAACAAATTTTACAAATCAATTAAAGTCGGAAACATTTTCTTCAATCTAACCTTTATGTAGACTTCTCAGGCCCTGAAACTACATATTGAAAAATGTTATACAAGTTTAAGCGCAACTTTTAGACAAAAGACTTTAACATTTATAAAATATTTGTTCTTAAAATTATAATAATTTTGGTAATTTTCTCCCAAATCAATTGAAATCTGGAATACATTTTTTTCGATCTGATCTCTATATACATTTCTCAGCCTCTTAAACTGCTTATTTTTATGTTTCCCTCGTAATCAATCTGCTTACTGTGTTTTCAATTGTTCTTGGTAAATTTTTATTACACATGTTTGGGCGCCACTTTAGGTAAAACTATGTCGACCCTTATAAAATACAAATTATTGATTCCAAAATTAGAACATTTTTGGTAGCAACTTTTTCAAACCTCTAAAGCATTTTCCCGAATCGACCTGCGGACTTCTCAGCCTCTCAAACTGCTCATTTTAAAATGTCTATTGTATTAAATGATTTTTATTATTCTGTAAGTTGTGGTTCGGGCGCCACATTTTTACGAAACACTTTGACATTTATTTTAAGAACAACTATTTTAAAAATGGTCCCAATGGGCCTTGCTGGTTAGGAACTTTTTCACAAATCAAACTGCTCAGCCTCTAAAACTGTTTATTTTTAAATTTCACTCACTCCGTATCCAATCATTTTTATTACTCTGTCAATTTTGCTTCTTCTTATTTCAAATGACCTCCGCAATTAGTTCTCAATTAAATTCTTTTTTGCCCAGAAATAATATCTGGCCACTCCAAAATAACAAGCATGTAAAACATGAGTAAAACACTTGTCCGGCAAGTGGGCATAACTTTGTGGTCGCTTGGCGCCACTTTTATAATTACATTATAGAGTCAGTCAGCCAGCCTGCAAGCAATGTGGGACAGCAAGCAAGGCAGGATAATTAATTTACATACCAAAAACAAAAATGAAACAAAAAAAATCAATAAAAATCCCACCGGAAAAAGGACTTGGTTTGCTGCAAGTCGAGATAAGCAATTGACAAATGATGAACATGATGGAATCAATTTACACAGCATGCATTTTATGGCTGGCTGGATAGTTGGCAGGATGAATGGAGGATCAACACACAGCAGAGCTATAAAACTCATCATCTAGCCCATGACAAATTCCCATGAGACAGAAAGGCTGACTGACAGGGGAGAGAAGACGATAACATGTCAAATTACAAACACTTGACGAATTCGTCAAAATGTTGACAAAAAGAAATCTTTTAACACGCTTGGGCATTTGTGACTTCTTTTCTGAGTTTGGCGGAGTTTTCCTCTCATTTTTTTGGAAAATGTCTAGTCTGGTCGGATTTTGTGACTCAACAGCATCACCAAATTCCTATGGGCAAATCAGTCAAGTGTCACTTTGGTGAATGATGACGAAAAACGAAGCTGCTCTCCAGGATGATGAGTGTGTTTGTTTTTGTTCGCTACAAAAGGGATGACAAGTTGAATGGATGACTTTTTTTCCGAATAGGAATTTTTTGAAATTTATATTCTGTGAATATAGAAAGTGAAAGTATGAAATATGAAATGAGAAAAAATATTAATTTACGCATGAATTGGCGTCACTAAGAAAAAAACCAGATGTTACCACTTGTGAATTAGACTGGAATAATTTCAAGAAAACTGTAACACAAATTTCATCGTCTTCGTCATCATCATCAGCTGGTGCTTCTTCTTCATCTTGGTATGGCTTCTTTGAAGAGAGACCCCCTTGGGTATGATGATGATACATACTTACGTACACATGTAAGCAAACAAAACAACAAAACTGAGGTCATTCAAATGTTGATAATGCGTGCGACGTGCATGCCTCCATTCATACACTTGTTCCCTTCAAAGGATATGATGAAAGGGGAAGGGGTGCATTTATGAAGGCGAACACACAGGCTGTCATTGCTTTATTATGACCTAGTTGTTTTGTCAATATTTTACATATGTCACTTCCAGTTGCAATTAAATGAGAACAGTTGTTGTTGTTATTCTATTCCTTGAGAAAATTAAGGGGTTGGAATCTTAGAGGTCATCATGAGATCGGGGGCCGTGATAAAGAAAAAATGAAAGGGGTATTTCCTTAAATGAAATACGTATTAGCAGCACAAGTAGCACAGAAGTTCGTCCATAGGTCTTTAAAAAATCGAAAAAATATAATCAAGTTCTTGGGCTTAATGTAGAGACTCCTTATAAAAATATGCAGGGTTTTTGGCTTATATTTCCTTCAAGGCCACCTCTCAGAAAAATCTGAAATTTGTACCATAGATATCGCTTAGTATCCTGATCACGACAACATAATTTGTTTTGGGGAAATGTAATTTCCGAGATATGGGGCTCCAATGTTAGGAAAATCACCACATTTTGGGCTTAACTATAGTTTTTTTAAAAACGATCAGATTTTTTGAAAGCGTATGAAAATTTCTTTCCTTTCTTCGAGCGGCGATATGAATAGATATCTTAAGCCGCTTGAGAGATAAGTCAAAAACCGGGTTGGGTTTTCTATTTTAAAGAAGATGATTTCGCGTAGCCGGTGGTGGCCAATAAAAGCAAATTTTTAAATAAAAAATAGCCAAAATTGGGCAATTATTGGAACATTGAACCTCATATTTCGGGAAGTATACATTTGAATCACAAAATATCGGTGTTCCGTAAATTTTTTTGCAAAAATAGTCCCATGTGTTCGAAAGCCTCAATCATTCTATCATTGATATCTTGAATTGGCGATGGGCTGTCAATATAGAAACATGATAAAAGTAAAAGAACCATATGACCTCGGTATCTTTTGAGGTCTTGAATCGGTGCTGGGAGGTTGGCTTATACCTTATCTTTCATGTGGCTCAAAAGGAAAAAAATCCCAAGGTGTTAAATAAAAAAAAAAACCCAAGGTGTTAAATCACCACTTCCAGTGCTTACGAAGTCTTCAAAATTTTCCCGTAGAAGATAAACCTTTTGTTGCCTTTGTGTGGCTCATAGCTCTATTGAAATTAGAGATTGTCAAGATCTTCCACCATAAAAAACATTAAACATTTCCACGCTGGACCATAAATTGGAACAAAAAGTCATACGAGTCTCAGACGATTTTTCTACCGAGGTGAAAATCAACAGTCAAGATGAGTTTCCCCTGGAAATCCGAATCTATTTCACATATTTCACATTAGGGTGTACTTGGGTCCAGGCACATAATAAGTCTAGGGTTTTCCTACCCACATAATAAGTCTTGCGTCTGACTGACGTACGTACCGAGTTGGAAATAGGCTCACCAGATGATCTTAGAATGAAATTGTGGAATTCTTTTTCATGGACCCAAGGTCCCAATCAGCAAATACACGTTGGGGTTGTTGATCGGCTTACTGGAGATCTTGTGTTATCCGAACTTTATAACCCAAGATTTTATAATGGCATTTATGAAGTGAACCATTTCAACGCACGACGAGAAATTGACAAATCTGGGGGTTTCCTTAACACGGGACTACATCAGCAATATTCTCTGTTGTTCTTGAGGTTTATTCTTCACACTACTAAACTGTTGGAACAGACCGAATTTTCGCAGTCCGGCAAGGAGCTTCACTACGATCTAAATATACTTTAATTTTGCAAATGGGTGACTGCAAGATTTTCACTATTTTGATATTTAATATTAAAAATATTTAAATTTTTAGAATTCCAAATAATTTTCAAAAATTATACACATTAAAAAAAATTAATTTTGAATTATCGGGTAATTATTGTCCTCTAATAGTAAAGAATCTACTTCTAGCAAGAATTTAGTAGGATTTTTTTTTTTTGTTTCCTGTGATTGGGCGCCACTTTTTGCCAGCCTCTTTCGTAAAAATAATTTTCTTAAGGAATTTTTAATCTCAATAATATTACAATTTTGAATATTTCGAATTAGCCCCTTATGGTCTATAGGTAGATTTTTCAAGCTTATAGTTTATAAAGAGAGGACTATCCTACAAAATAAATTCTAATAGTATTTATAGGTCGAATGACTTTTGAAATTCCAAAACAAAAAAATCAAGCTCTTCTTTTTTCAAATAAGGGCCTTTCATAGGTACTGTCCTTTGTCTGTAGTAGTAGGTCCACTGAAGGCTTATAAGAGTCTTTACGTAATGAAACTATTATTTTATATTTTGAGACTTCTTGGGGAAAATATATTTACTTCCACTTCATATTTTTTATTTATTATTCTAAAATATTTCACTTAATAATTCATTTCGATTTCCATTTGTTTCCGCCATCCAAGATACCCCCTTTTTATTTCGACAAAATCACACTTTCTTTAATGCAATGATTTCGGATTCCTCTGGGAATTTTAAAAGCCTTTAACAGGTCATAAATTGACTAAACATGACAACAACACTTCAAACAAATATATTTTAGTATATTCAGAAATTTTATGCAGACTCCATGAGTATTCGAAGCTAAGAGAGTTCACCTAAAGAAGCCAAGGAAAAAATATTGTCATTTGTCATACCCAAACTAAAGGGTACTTTAAATCAATTCAAATGAAATCAAAGAAAGATAACCTAGCCTAAGTAGCTATTAGGAAGATATAGTTTATGGATAAAAATCTCTAAGAATGATGTCACAAAATGATTTAGGAAATAAAATCAAGAGGGACAGAGAGATGTTCATTTAAGTATCGTACAAATGAAAATGAAGAGGGAGTTCTTAAATTGTGTGTCTGTTTTACACAACTAATTCCCTGAATGTGTGTGTGCGTGTTTTTAAATTAAGAAAACACTAAATCATCGTTCCCCCTTTTTCCAACATTTCCTCGAATATGTTAACATACATACATCCATGTATGTACTTAACAAAAATGATACATTTACCTTTTTTTGTTCAACATTTATGGGTGTCACATTAAGTAACAACAACAATAAAACTTAAGGTTGCTGATGTTCGATAAAATTTTCAAAACGTGTACATGGCACGTGTTTTATTAGGACATTTTTTCTTGTGTAAAAATTAAAAAGGAACATTTGCTTTCATTTTGGAAATGTATATTTCCATTGAGAAAAAATTAAAAAAATCGAAGAGATTGTCAAGAAGTTGAATGAAGATGTACTATGTATCTTTGGAAGTTTTAAAGGAAAAAATATATTTCTAAAAATAGAATTCCTTCGAAGTCTTCTATACAAAAAATACTCTTAAGATAATCTATTCGTAACATAACTTCTGTAAAAAAATTATACCTTTTAGGTGTCTTTCATAAATACTCTCCTAAGGTCGTCATCAATAGATAGAATCAATTTTTACGGGTTGCTGTGGAAAGAAATCCTACTTATTTACAGGAGGAGGTCCTCTTAAGGCCTGTTATAGATAGACGAGGTTCTCTGCGTATTGAAAATTTCTTCTAAAGACTTTCAATAAAATAAACATTCTTGAAACATTCTTTAGATAAATGGGGGTCAGAAATAAAATATATTCTACAAATGTTCTGTATAAAAGGAATACCTTCTCGAGGTAACCTAAAAATATGCGAACCTTTGGATGTCTTCTTGTAATTTGTTATACATAAACTACCATGTTGAGGTCTTTTAAAAATTAATTACTCTCACGTGGGGACTGAGCAGACCCTCTGGAGGTTATAAAATATAAATATTTATGTTAAGAAACCCCTCTTCCACATACATATGAGGTCCTCTTGAAGCCTGCTATAGATAAACGAAGTTCTCTGCTGATCGAACATTCCTTCTTGAGATTTTCTGTATACAGGAATACCTTCTCGAGGATTCCTAAAAATAGAAGAACCTTGGGATGTCTTTTTGTGACTTGATATACAATAACGACCATGTTCAAGCCTTCTAAAGAAGACCCTCTACAGGTTATCCTTAGATGTACCAAATGAAATCTTCTTCTGTAACCCTCCGAAAATCTTCTACATCCATAGAAGATAGGTCCTCTTAAGGCATCCTATAGATAAACGATATTCTCTGCATATAGAAAATTCCTTCATGAGATTTTCTGTGTGAAAGCTATATCTTCTAGATTTATAATGGAAATAGGCGTATCTCTGATGGACCTCTTGTGATTTGCTATAGATAAACAAACATATACAAAGAACAAATCTAGAATCCTCTAGAGGACCTACATACATAATATATATCTTTATTTGTCTCCGATTGAAGTCCACTGTAGATAGAAGAACCTGTTTGAACCCCCTATGGAAGTCTTCCATAGATGAAGCATCCACCATGATGAATATTTTATTATTCTACAGAGGACCGATATAGAAATACTGCCTTCTTAAAATATTCTAACTTTTGAGGTTTCTTGAGTCAAACACTTACAGAATGAAAAATATCACAGTGTCGATCTCCAATTTATATCGATCGAATGGAACAAATATCTGTGAGATGATATTCAGAGACAGTTGCCATGGGGACAGTCTTCCGGCAAATTTTTCAACGAAGTTGATAGCTTAGCTTCGTTGAAAATTGTGGAAGTCTTACCTGTATTGTCGTTCGGGTCACTGGGTTTTCAGTCCTTGGTGCAGAATACAGATGTCTATGTCAGTGCCTAAGTTTGCGGAGAGGATAATGTACGTTAGACGATTTTCCAAGGTTCGAAACTGAATGGGCGATAGGCTAAAATGTGTACTCTTCGAGGTAACAGTTTTCTGGCAGTTGAGACTGTGGAGAGGGGTCTAAGAGTTTTCTTCCACAGCATTTGAGAAACGTTTGTATTTTTTACTGAAATAATTCCATTTATACACATTTGTGTAATAGAAGTTGGTTATCGTTGAGGGGCAACTATCTGCCAATTCGAGCCTTTTTAGGACTGTCAGGCCCACTTCTATGTCAAGGGTGAACAGGAAAAGAAAATATATCATAGGCGATCTTCAACCGCCATCCAAAGATGTTTTGCATTTAGTCAGATATGTCAATGATATATTCGGAGATTGTCTGGACTTGTATTTGTTTTGGAGATAATCTTGATTATCGCTGTGGGCACAGCCACCTGCCACATCGATGTTTTTGACTGCTGTCGGGTCCATTTTAATACCGAATTATGTGGCTCCTTAGAGTGTGTAACTATTTCTAAACTTGTGCAAATTTTAGTTTGATTTTCGATTATATATCCAGGAGGTCTTGCAGTGAGGTTCGTTTCTTTATTAGATATGAAATTTGAATTCTAGTGATTTATTTGCCATCTTTTCCGATAACATTTTCTGTGTAAGTATGTTATTTCAGAGGAATTCAGTTACGTAATTACCTAAGTTGTTATATTTGCAATGTTTCCAAAAAATTTGTTATCCCTTCTCATATTTTAAATGGAGAATACATTTTTAAATAATTTTCATTTTTATGAAACAATAAAACTTTAGTTTTTCCTCATCATCACTTTTTAATTCTCTTACAAAAAATAGAAATATAAAACCGTTTATTTTCTTAATTAACACCACCATTTGTGGGAATTATCGTCACATTACCGTCCCGTTTGTGTACCACTAACCCTAAGCACTTGTTGTGTTGTGTCATGGCGTGAACGTGACCCCTGGTTTCTTTCTCGCTCCTATTTTCATTTCATTTCTAATCTGTCCATCTTATCTACAGCATATTAAACTTCAATGTTTTCTGTTGTGAGCTGAGTTGACAACAAAACGTCTTGAATTCCCTAAGAAATGTAAGACGACAACAACAATGAACAACAACTGTAAACTAAAGTCAGAAAAGAGTTGTGATTTTTCAAAGTTCAGATTACTCCCCCATCCCCCTCTTGGAACATAACATGGCATAATATGCACTTTACCTTGGAGCAGAGTCGCACGTACATACATCGTAGTAGAACTTCTATGAGATTTTTTTAACTTTTTAAAAAAGCAAACAACAACAAAATCCTTATCTTTGGTATCTGATACCATTCCATTATTATGTTTTGTCTTTAGACAAACATTAGTCAACAACAAAATAACAACAACAAAAGCTGGAAAAAAAGATTTTCTGGAAAGTTAGAAAAAAGCTATGTGTTAATTGGCTGTTAAGCATGTTGTTTTAAAGAATTTCCCACACTATTGCACAATGGGTCTAAGATGAGAAAATAATAAAAATAATTAAGGTTGAAAATAATTAAAAATATTTTAAAATAAATAAAAATTATTTTTAAAAAATGGCATACCTATTTTAATAAAAAATTTAAGTTGCATAAAATACTGAATACTGTCCCACTGTACATTCATTGTTTTCAAAAAAAAACTTTACAAAGTGAGATTTTTTAAAATTAAAATTCCAAAGCTATTTTCTAACATAGCAAACAATTTTACATTGAATTTTTTATATTAAAAAAGTCGCTCAATATTGCCCCACTGTTCATTCTTTTTCACAAGAATTTTTTCTACCAAAGTATGATTCTTTAAAAAAATATTTCAAATTATAAACTTTTTTCCAAAATAGCTACCAATTTTAAATTGAATTTTTAAAACATCTCTTAATAATGTCTTACTGTGCATTCTTTGTTTTCAAAAAAATATTTGCAAAGTGTGTTATGTTAAACATGTTTAAAGTTTCAAAGTTATTTTCTAACTAAGCAAATCATTTTAAATTGAATTTATTTTTATTTAAAAAATCTCTTGATATTGCCCCACTGTGCATTATTTTCTTTCAAAAGAATTTTGTTTAAAAAAAGTATGATTTAAAAAAATATATATTTAGAATTATAAAGTCATTATCAAATAGAAAAAAAATAAATTGAATATTTTTAATGTTTAAAAATCTCTCAATAATGTCCCACTGTGCATTCTTTGTTTTCAAAAAAAAAAAATCTTTACAAAGTGAGATTTTTAAACATATTTAAACTTTCAAAGTAATTTTCTAACATAGCAAATAATTTTAAATTTTTTCATACTAAAAAATCTCTCAATATTGTCCCACTGTGCTTTATAATTTTTCAAAAGAAATTTCTCTACAAAAATTATGATTTAAAAAAAATTGAATTACAAAGCTATTTCCATAGTTCAATATTTTGGAATAGTTAAAAAATCTCTCAATACTGTCCCACTGTTCATCCTTTTTTCAAGAGTTTTTTAAAAGGAGATTTTTTAAACATATTTAAAATTTCAAAGCTACTTTCCAACCAAACAAAAAAATTTAATTGACTATTTTTATATAAAAAATATCTCCATATTGTCCCACTGTACATTCTTTTTTCGCAAGTATTTTCCCTTTAATGCGATTTTTTTTTAATATTTAAAATTTCGAAAGTATTTTCTAACTTACCAAGAGATTTTCAATTGATGTTACATATTAAAAAAAAATCTCTCAAAATTATCCCACTGTTCATGTGAATACAATTCCATTCATTTACAAGAATTTTCTCTTTGTATAAGGGGAGATTTCTTTCAACTCCTACATTTGTGCCCCAACTTTATAATTAGTAAAGTTAAGATAAAAGGGGCAAAGAAAATGACAAGAGAGCAACAACAAGAACAACAACATACAAATCTAACAAGACCAGTGACAAAATGAACTCTAGAACTTGGCATTAACACTGTTGTATTTTGCCTTTATAATAAGCTTATTAAGGCCATTAGACGTGCTGCTGCAGCAGCATAATGTGGGCGAAGAAGACCCAGAAGAACAGAACTGAACTCAACAACAGCAACACCATCCTCATCATCAGTTTAATCCATCTACATGATGGTCTAAAGACAATTCTGCTCTGCAGCATAGAGCTACTCATGTTCAATGTTAAACCCCCATCCCTTCTTTGGAAAGAAGTAGCATTTTAAAAACGACAACAAAATTTAATGCGATTTTGTAATGGTCATTAAATTGTTGTTAATTCTCACATTATCGCGCTGGTTGATAATGGTGTGGCAGACACCATTTTTTCGGTGGTGTTTTTGTTTTACTGAAAATTATAAATTAATTTTTAGCTTCCTCATCTTTTTTCTTTACTTTACTCTTCATAACACAAAAAAATTGTACCTAATTTAATTTGTTGTCATCTTCTTTTTTTCTACTTGTAGCTTCATCATCATCCGCCTCATTGCCTTTATCACCAGACTCTTCAACATATCGAAGTCATGCAACAACGACAAAAACAACACAAACGACGGGTGCTAAACCAGCAACACAACAACAATCAGACCATACTTCTGCCAATGTTGTGGATGATTTTTCAACCCATTCTGTGATATATCCAAAAATCCATCATGCAAGGCATAAACGAGAGCTGCGTCATACCTTGGATACGGTAAGTTGAAATTAATTTTTAATTATTAATTTTAGGAAGAGGAAAATATTGTCAGCTCACTTGGAAAATATGTGACCTAAAATTATGGATCTCGTGGTATGGATTTTAGAATCTGGCCAAGGGACCAGCGTTAGTATCAAAAGACTAAACTATTACACAACTTTTTCCCAGGTGTTTTTATGTCCTCAAAATAATAAAAATATTTAATTTAATTACCAATTAAAGACTCTGTTATGCAATTTTCATAACTGATATATTCCCAAGGTTTATAGTTTTTCTCACAGTGGGAACTGTTTTTATTTTATGAAATAACCTCTATTTTAATAATCCAATTATATTTATTTTTGTAACTTAGTTAATTATTTTAAATTTAATTATCCGTAATTATCACCCTATTTAAAGAAATATGTTCGATTTCATTTTTATTAATTCTTGTGAAGTATTGTGTCAAAATACCTTGAAATGTCAGTCGTATTCAAGATGAATGTCCAACAACTTTAGATGTTAACAATCCTTAAAAAACATTCTAAAGGATACTGCCCTTTTAGAAAATTTTCAAAAATTTAAAATTTTTTGAAAGTTGAGAAATTGTATGCAATTTGTTAGGATCATTCGGTCTGAACTTTTTATACCCTTCATCATAAGATGCGCTTTGAAAATAAAATATAGCTATCGAAACCTTCATATGAGGGCAATTTAATCGTAAATTTTCTATACTTGTGCAGGTATATAGAAAATTCTACTAGGGCATTCCGAAACTGGGCGGAACCTATATTTGGGAGCTATGGCAAAATTTACATTTATGTGAATTTTTTCTTCACCAGAGACAGGAAATTGCAGCCACATGGGTGGAAACATGAGTCTAACGCCCTCAAAATAACGAAAAAGAGGTGGTACCCATTCAATACGGATCCAATCAAAATATCAAAAAAATTTCCTTTACGAAATTAAGATTCAACTTTTATGATATCTACGTGAAGATCCTATGTATAAAAACTACATACAAATGTTGTCCTGAACATTTTGCAAATTATATTCCTTCGTCCATAGAAATTGAAATCAATTCGATAGAAAAATCGTAATCAAATACCTATTTATCGCGGTTCGAAGAGTTCCAATTGAAATGACTCCCATCCTCTTAAGTATAAAATCGACTATATAAAGGAGAAGATAAAATTCTAAAGACCCTAGTGTAATAGTCAACAATAGGGATCGATTTTTGACTAATCGACTTTATATATTGAAACGTCTAAAAGTCGAAGGTGATTTTAGATATTTAAGGAAATCACAAAATCGACTTTCGATTTTCTTCATAAATACATGGCTTATTATCACAAAGCCCAAATTGCCCAAAAAGAACACATTATAGAAGTTTATTTTATCTGTTGACAACAATATAAACAATCAAATCTTATGTCGATTTTGCATTAGTCGGTAAAAGTCGAAATCGATTTCGAACAGGTAGTCAACAATATTCGAATATAGTTCCCACAAAAAAATAAGAGCTCTCAAAAATTGAGTGTTTCGATCAAAATTTTCGATATAATTGTTTACCTCATAAATTATCAGTTCATCTAATAGTCCGGTATTTCTTGATCTGGAAAAAACTAGCCAATATATAACCGGATATGATCTGTGTGCATAATCCTCTAAAAACATTTAGAAGTAACCTTTGTATTTAAAAAAGAGTGGAGAATTTTTGATATGGTTTTCCACACAACTAATACATTATCGATTCAAATATTGATCCTTCGAACATTTTCTTATTACTATTTTAAAAATGTATCACTGTCCAAATGAAATCACATTAATAGATGCTTTCTGATATATTAGAAAATTGCTGCAAAATAGCTTACTTCAAATGTTGGCCCATCGAGCTAATTAAAAATATCGGGTCATCGAACATGGCTATCGGGTAGATTTTAGATTAGATTATTAATCTATTACATTTTCTGTATCATTCCATAGAGTAGATTTTCCATTCTTCCATTAAATTCTCTATATCATTCTGGACACATGGTTAATATATAAAAATTGGTCCTTCGACCAAATCATATTCTAGACATTATTGATATGGGTTTGCTATTCAAATATTAGTCCTTCGATCAGTGGCAATGATTTTCTTATTACGAACTTGGCAATTCTGCAAATGCACATTGGCTCTTCGGCCAGAACTTGAAAATTATAAATTAAATTTCTTGATAAAAAGAATACAGGAAACTATAAAAAGCAGGATTCAATATGAACAATTTGTTCAAGGTTTGCATTTAACTATTTTACAAAAAGAAGAAAGTATAACAATGAAAAAATTCTTCCCCACATTATAGATCCATATGGTTATGGGTAGACCTCGGATTTTTGCATATTTTTTATGCTTTATCCGATTGGACTCAAATTTTGTATTTAGGCGTTTCATGCTTTAATTGATCGATATTTGGGGTCATGTCAAAAATATGCAAAAAATATGCAAAATATATGCAAAAAATATGCAAAATATATGCAAAAAATATGCAAAATATGCAAAAAATATGCAAAAAATATGCAAAATATGCAAAAATATGCAAAATATGCAAAAAATATGCACGGTATGCTAGGTCGATATGCGATAAATATATGCAAAAAATATACAAAATATGCATTGTCGATATGCAAAATATGCAAAATATATGCAAAATATGCAAAAATATGCAAAATATGCAAAAATATGCAAAATATTCAAAATATATGCAAAATATGCAAACATATGCAAAAATATGCAAAATATGCAAAATATTCAAAATATATGCAAAATATGCAAACATATGCAAAAATATGCAAAATATGCAAAAATATGCAAAAATATGCAAAATATTCAAAATATATGCAAAATATGCAAACATATGCAAACATATGCAAAATATGCAAAAATATGCAAAATATGCAAACATATGCAAAATATGCAAAAATATGCAAACATATGCAAAATATGCAAAAAATATGCACGGTATGCTAGGTCGATATGCGATAAATATATGCAAAAAATATACAAAATATGCATTGTCGATATGCAAAATATGCAAAAATATGCAAAATATATGCAAAATATGCAAAATATGCAAAAATATGCAAAATATTCAAAATATATGCAAAATATGCAAACATATGCAAAAATATGCAAAATATGCAATCATATGCAAAAATATGCAAAATATGCAAAAATATGCAAAATATTCAAAATATATGCAAAATATGCAAACATATGCAAAAATATGCAAAATATGCAAAAATATGCAAAATATTCAAAATATATGCAAAATATGCAAAATATGCAAAAATATGCAAAATATGCAAAATATATGCAAAATATGCAAACATATGCAAAATATGCAAAAATATGCAAACATATGCAAAATATGCAAAAATATGCAAAATATGCAAAAATATGCAAAATATGCAAAAATATGCAAACATATGCAAAATATGCAAAAATATGCAAACATATGCAAAACATGCAAAAATATGCAAAATATGCAAACATATGCAAAATATGCAAAAATATGCAAAATATGCAAACATATGCAAAATATGCAAAATATGCAAAAATATGCAAAATATGCAAAAATATGCAAAATATGCAAAAATATGCAAAATATGCAAACATATGCAAAATATGCAAAAATATTCAAAATATATGCAAAATATATGCAAAATATGCAAACATATGCAAAATATATGCATGGTATGCTAGGTCGCAATATTAAAGATAGAACTTTGAAGTTTTGCACATATATTATATTACTCCTAGGATGTTTGGTATTGGAAATGGGATATATCGGTCCACGTTTTAGTATATTGCCATATAACGGTTATATATGTTTGCATGTTTTATACATATATTTAGCAAATTTTTCATAATGCCCCAAAAATCTAACAGTTGAACCATGAAACGCATACATACACAATTAGATTTCTATAGGTTAAAAATAAAGAAAGCACACAAATTCGAAAACTACCCTGAAATTTTCTTTTTTTTTTTGATTAAAATGATTGCATATGTGAAATATGTTGCTCATATTTGCATATATTGCATATTTTTGCATATTTTGCATATTTTGCCTATTTTTGCATAGTTTGCATATATTTCGCATATTTTGCATATGTTTGCATATTTTGCATATATTTTGCATATTTTTCATATGTTTTCATATGTTTGCATATGTTTGCATATTTTGCATATATTTTGCATATTTTGCATATATTTTGCATATTTTTGCATATTTTGCATATGTTTGCATATTTTGCATATATTTTGCATATTTTGCATATATTTTGCATATTTTTGCATATTTTGCATATGTTTGCATATGTTTGCATATGTTTGCATATGTTTGCATATTTTGCATATATTTGCATATTTTGCATATATTTTGCATATATTTTGCATATTTTTGCATATTTTGCATATGTTTGCATATTTTGCATATATTTTGCATATTTTTGCATATTTTGCATATGTTTGCATATGTTTGCATATTTTGCATATATTTTGCATATGTTTGCATATTTTGCATATATTTTGCATATTTTTGCATATTTTTGCATATTTTGCATATTTTGCATATGTTTGCATATTTTGCATATTTTGCATATTTTTGCATATTTTGCATATGTTTGCATATTTTGCATATTTTTGCATATTTTGCATATTTTGCATATTTTTGCATATTTTGCATATGTTTGCATATTTTGCATATTTTGCATATTTTTGCATATTTTGCATATGTTTGCATATTTTGCATATATTTTGCATATTTTGCATATATTTTGCATATTTTTTGCATATTTTGCATTTTTTGCATATATTTTGCATATTTTTGCATATTTTGCATATTTTGCATATGTTTGCATATTTTGCATATATTTTGCATATTTTTGCATATTTTGCATATTTTTCCATATTTTGCATATATTTGCATATTTTTCTATATTTTGCATATTTTGCATATTTTTGCATATTTATAGCATATCGACCTAGCATACCGTGCATATTTTTTGCATATATTTTGCATATTTATC